>NW_022605075.1:0-26835 GCF_008692095.1 Etheostoma spectabile | reverse complement strand
CCTCTGTGGGAAAGTGAGACCTCCAGTACATCAAACCGATTGCTCCTGACCTATGACCAGCAAATGGACCTGCTCACCTCAGCTCAGCTCAGCTCAGCATGTGCTTCTATGAGCACAGAAATCATTGATGGAAGTCTGATTTCTACATCTCACTGGGATTCTTAGATACAAAGTGATTGCCTTTCATCTTGCAGCCCATAATGAGAAAGAAAACAGACATGTGCATATGTGCACCCTGCCACAACCAATTTACAGTTAAAGAAGCAATATGAATTCTGTGGAACACAGGAGGATTCAGCTTTCTGTGAGGCTATAAAACACACTGGACCAGCAGCAGCAGCAGCAGCAGCTGGCTGTGTTGAAAGACTCTTCAGGTTATTACAGATGGACGTTGCCTTGATGCTTTTTCCAAGAAGATGCTGCAGATGAGTGATTTGTAAACATAAAATGGCCTATGTTGTAAAAAAAAAAAAAAAAAAAAACCTATGTTGTACAATTAGGCATCCAGTGCAGAGAGTACTTTAACGCTGCTGAATAAGACTATGGATGAAAAGAGGTCTGCTGCCACTGCCTTGGCTGGAGGAACTGCGGGGCTGCTGTGTAGGCTACCTGCACTGAGGCAATGTGAAGATTTCTAAAACCCACATATCCCCTAAAAATCGTACAATATTGAAAGGGGTTGTCATCATGAGGTAGTGAAGTGTTCAGCTCAGTGCATACACAAAATGTGTCTAATAGAGGGTAGGAAGCATTATTATGCATTGGATCATATAAGCTAGGTGATTGGTACATCAGTCTTGGTGCGCAGCATTAAGATTACGTCTCAAAAAAGTACATTGTAAACGGATTAATGTTTCGTTTCATGGGTGATTGGCATAATAAATAACTACCTACGTTCGTCTTGGACTGTATTAGGAGGCAGTGTAAATGTAAACCAAAAAAAAGGTCTAAGAGGCTTACCTGATTTTCTAGTAACAGGTGTGATGTTTAAGATCCTTTGCACTCCAATCCCTTGAGTGACGATCTTTCTTATTTAATTTATGCAAGGGTTGTTAAAACATCTCTGCGAAATCACAATGTATCCCTTGTGGCAGCATCGCCCACACGGCATCCTGGTCCACTACACTCTGTAGCGATGTGCACAAACCGACAGAAAAACAGCCCGCACTCGCACAGAAAAACAGATTTGTCCATATTTCCTGGGTAACGGCGGTTTCAGGGATTCCTCTTCGTCGACATCTCTGGCAGAGGGTCCAGTTTCACAGCTCGGTGTCTGTCTCTCTCTTGCATCGTGCTGCCAAAATGACTGAAGCTGGAAATCACATGCGACTGGTTTAACGCGCGCGTCAATCGACTTCGTTTACCCAAGGCACCCGCACACAACTCTGGATCCATAAATATTACATGTTTCTACTTTTTTACTGTTTCTAGGGAGGTCTGCTCCTCTGTCCCACATAACACCCGTGCTAAAGAAGACGCGCAAAAACATCTCACAAAGCGGGTTTTCACGCCAATTACATTTACATGCACTGCGGTCCTCTCTCTCTGTGTGTGTGTGTGTGTGTTCACTCGGGATTCATACCAAGGTTTACCCGCTTACCACTGAGATCTGCGGCGAAAAAAGAAAGAAAAAGAATAGGTGATGCGTTCCAACGCAACGCCCAACATTAAAGTTATTTTCACATTTAAGGCCAGTGTGTGTGGATGCATGTTACAACTTCTCTGAGCTAAATGGCATTTAAAAGAGAAACAATAGTATGGGTGTAATAGTTTTTAATCTTTGCAAAATCAGACTCTCATGACTGTGTCGTCAATTAACACATCTTTGCACCTCTCTCTCGCGCACACACACACAATGTAAGCTGCAGTCACTCGTAGTACTTGGACTATTTCCCTGAGGCCTTCGCGTGAGCAGCTGCATGAGTTGACCAGGTGCACCTCATTTCCCATGCTGTCATCATGCCAGCTGAGGAGTCCCACTGTTTCCCTACATGATGCAAGTCACTGCTCCACCTATGCCAAGCTGCATGTCATAGACAGCTCTTATTCACAAACTGAGGAGCACATGCAACATTTAAGTCTATCTGATTCTGAGTCTGATAACCCAACACAGACCATCTCTCTTATTCTGAAAGGGTGTTTAATGAAAGGAGAAAACCTCTGCAGCTCTTGACCAGTAAAGCCTATTCTGCTTCCTGTTGGTGCTGCAGCCTACATCGTGTGCTCAGTGTTATTTGCTGGTATGATTAAATGGAAGGGCTCAGTCACATCACACTTCACTTTACAACAGCAACCTCTGTAAGTGTAATTCCACTGTGAGGCTCCCACCCCTGGCCTTCCTAGGCTTAACTGTGATCCATTAGCAAACCAAAGTTAATTCACACCCAGATATGGCCTTCAGGTCTCACCAGAGGCATTGTAAGAGTACTACTGTACCTTTAACCAATCTGACCTACATGTACCTGTTGGATGTTCCTGATCTGATGCAGATATGCTGGATTGAGATCAGCACCAATTCTGAGCCTAGTGTTAAGTGTATTTGCTATCAGTTACGTAAATTTGATGACCGGCTGCCTCAACCGACCATGTTCTCTTGATACCTTTTACAGTTGTGTTCAAAATAATAGCAGTCCAACATTACTAACCTCATGCATCATATTTTTGGTAGAAGTGATATTTTTACATGGGAAATAGTTTACTAGTAAGTGTTGTAGAGTCATAGAAAACCACCAGACCAACAGTAATGACATGCATGCTGCTCATTCTGTGTGATTGAATCTGTAATTAAAAGTGGTATGTTCAAAATAATAGCAGTGTTGTGTTCAATTAGTGAGTCGATTGATTCTGTGAAAAAACAGGTGACAATCATGGCCCATATTTAATGAAGAAAGGAGGCAAATGTTGTGCATGCTGGTTATAGTGCATTTCACACTGAAATAATCAGCAAAATGGGCGTTCCAGAAATTGCTCTGAGGACTTTGATTAAAAAGTTGATTGGAGAGGGGAAAACATATAAAGAAGTGCAGAAAATTATAAACTGCTCAGCCAAAATGATTTCAAGTGTCTTGAAATGGCATCCACAAGCCTGAAAGACGCGGCAAAAAAAACGCTCAACTACCATTCAAATGAAATGAAGAACAGCCAAAATGGCAAAGGCTCAACCAATGATCAGCTCCAGGAAAATCAAAAAAGACTTAAAGTTACCTGTGAGTACTGTTACGTTCAGAACAAGGCTATGTGAAGCAAAGCTATCAGCTAGAAGCAAAGCTATCAGCTAGAAGCAAAGCTATCAGCTAGAAGCAAAGCTATCAGCTAGAAGCCCGCGCAAAGTCCCATTGCTGAAAAAAGAAATGTACTGAATAGGTTGAAATTTGACAAAGAACACATTGACTGGCCAAGGGAGAAATGGCGCTATATTCTGAGGACTGATGAGAGCAAAACTGTTCTTTTAGGTCTAGGGGCTGGAGACAGTTTGTCCGATGACCCCCCACTGAATTCAAGCCACAGTACACTGTGAAGACAGTAAAGCATGGTGTGCAACAATCATGTTATGTGGATGTTTCTCATACTGTGGTGTTGGGCCTATTTATCGCATGCCAGGGATCACGGATCAGTTTCAATACATTAAAAGACTTGAAGATGTCATGTTGCATTATTCTGAAGAAGTAATGCCTTTGAAATCGGTCTTTCAACAAGACAATAACCCAAAACACCACCAGTAAGCGAGCAAAGTCTTGGTTCCAGTTGAACAAGATTGATGTTATGGAGTGGCCAGCCCAATCCCCAGACCTCAATCCTATAGAACACTTGTGGATGACATCAAAAATGCTGTTTCTGAGGCACAACCCAGTAATGCAGAGGAATTGTGGCACGTAGTTAAATTGTCCTGGGCTGGAATACCTGTTCACGGGTGCCAGAACTTGGTCGACTCCATGCAACACAGAAGTGAATCAGTTCTCATAAATAATGGTTTTGCAACTAAATGTTAGTGCAGTGCTTTGTAGTAAAGCAAACCCTTGAGACATTTTTCAGTTTATACGGTAAATATTTGAGTTTGTAAAGAAAAATGCAAATACTGCTATTGTTTTGAACAGCATAATATTCCTTTTTCTTTACTTTCTGTAAAGGTATAACACACAAACTAGATCAATTTTGGTCAAGTTTTGATTTGGAATTGAATATGCAGTGTTCCCAATGCATTGATATTATGGAATTAAAAGCTATTCTAAGGATTTTGAGCAATAGTCACTTTTTAAACACACTGCTTTCATTCTGAAAAACAATTGTAAGTATCCCGATGACTTCAAACAGTGAGAGATTTTAGATTTTGGAAAAAGAGAGGACTGCTATGGGGTCAGTCTTCATCTTTGACACACACCCTGATTCGAGGTATCAAAATTGGCACCAGAAAAGGGAAAATTTGGATTGGTGCCTCCCTAGAAAACACATTCTCAATCAGCTTCATGCTATAAGTGAAGGGATCCTATATTACCAAAACTTATCTAAAGTTGGATTTTGGATGTGGATGTTGTGGTCACATTTGAAAGTTGTCTTTGACCAATGTTTGTAGATAAAAAATGTAACCACAAGAAGATGATGTCTAGACTGTCTGGTAGACAATACCTGGATGTTGCACTGAGCCGCTGCTGCAACCTCCTCACCAAAGCAAATGTGGTCATTTTACCTGTGCTTGACCAGAAATCAAAGCATGTTTATGTTTTAATTGACCACATTTTTGCTGGTTTTACATTATCCCGCTATGACACAACGCAGGGCCAAGGATACACGGCTTCCTCTCTGTTAATTAATTTCTGAGTTCACAAACTACAGCCTCTGCTTTTCAGAATTAGTGATATCATTTAAGCCTGCACACTGTGCTTTCACTCCCCTTTCATTACTGTCAGTAGAACAGCATCCACTCGTTCTGAATGCAGAAAAACTGTACTGAAGCATGAAATCTGCAAGACAGCATTTTTTTTCACCTGGTCATGCATGGTGTGCTTCTCTTGGATATTGTTTGGTTGGAGGGTAATATTGATGGTGAAGCATTATCTTTTACTGTGCACAATGTTTTCTGCTGGATCACCACCAAACACCACTCCTCACATATCCTACATCACACTCAATGTGTGACAGTAGCCGGCAGTTGTTATGCACAGATAACCTTCCCTTCCCTTTATAATCCAAGCGGGCACAAAGGGAAACTATTCATGATCTGCAATTATATTTTCTAGATAAGATAAGCATTTCACAATTAACTTAAGGCCTGCCCCAGACATAAGGAGCTTTTCATATCTGCTGACCTAGCCAATCAAACTACTCCAGGAGCTGCTTTGCAATATCACCATAACTACGCCTTTGTGTTTCTTTTTACCCCTGCCTTGTTGCTTTTAGATGTTCAACTCCTGGCCCTCTCAGAAGAATTGAGTTGAACACAAGGGGGCGTAGACTGCTAAGTTTGCCTCTCCTTGTCCAGTTCAGCTGGATAGCAGGGATAAATCTTATTATGGTATCATGTCTGACCTTGAGAGGAAACTACTCTTAAATTTACATTTCAAGTAGGAATGCTTTATTGTATTATTGGTGAGGAAATCTGTGGCTTTCTTCACACTCAACTGCATTAGGAAGAGCCATTCTCTGGCTAAGCCAGAGAATAACAATGTGGATGACAGCATTGGTCCAGTTGCTGGTTTGATCATGAAGTCACCGATTTGTCTGTTCAATAGATTTGTGTGTATAGGAAATGCACTGTTAGACTTTTTATTGTATTTTTGCGGTAACTTACTGGCAACGTGTTGCCAGTAAGTTACTGTAACTACGCGATTACAGTATCATAACTGTAATTGCTTTTTACAGTATAAAAACCCTTACAGTAACTTACTGGCAACACGTTGCCAGTAAGTTACTGTAACTCCCCGATTACAGTAAGTTACTGGCAACACGTTGCCAGTAAGTTACTGTAACTACCCGATTACAGTATCATAACCGTAAATGTTTTTTACAGTATAATACCCTTACTGTAACTTAGTTTTACAGTATTAGAATACCCTTACTGTAACTTAGTTTTACAGTATAATACTCTTACTGTACCTTAGTTTTACAGTAGTAAAAATACCTTTACTGTACCTTAGTTTTACAGTAGAAAAAGTACCCTTACTGTAACTTAGTTTTACTGTATAATACCCTTACAGTAATCATATTATAATTACAATTTGCTAAATAATACTGAAATTGTCTTGCTGTATTATAGTTTTATTGTAATTGTGGTTCACAATGTTTTACACTATTTGGCATTGGCTGTACAAGCAATTTTAAATATTTTACATAAATTCTATTGAATTTAATAAATTCCAAATAAGTGACTTTAGCCCATGTACAAAAGTAATACATTTTTATTTTCAGGTAAAAACATCAGGAACAAGATATTTTTTAACTCTGAAAGTGCAAAAGAACAGAAAGTTGACATACAAGTGATACTAAAACGATGTCTAAATATGCGCCAAAACACTGGGCAGCATTCAGAGGTGAATACATGTCTGAACAATGTAGTTACCATTTGAATTGACTCTCAAAACGAATTGAACATTTTAAATCCTGAAGAAAACTAAATAACCTGTATTTGCAAATGTATACAAAATGTGGTGTGGTTGTTACCACAAAGCTGAAGTTGTTGGCTTTGGAAGGAGGAACAGTCTGCTTAGAAGGATTTGTGGAGGCCGGACCCATAGTACTGTTGCTTGCTGATCCACATCTTCTG
The DNA here is from genome assembly GCF_008692095.1 of Etheostoma spectabile. Lineage (NCBI taxonomy): Eukaryota > Metazoa > Chordata > Actinopteri > Perciformes > Percidae > Etheostoma > Etheostoma spectabile. The sequence goes on along the minus strand of NW_022605075.1, from coordinate 20,078 downwards.
GAAGGCGGACAGAGAGGCCAAGATGGAGCCTCCAATCCAGAGATGCTCTGGTGAGGTGGTCCATACTGGACTGTGTGTGAAGCAGAGAAATGGTCATGAGTATATCTCATCTAAACTGTTAACAGACTTACAACTTGTGCAAAAACAGAATATGACAGTATACAAAATAAGTCACCAGTAGTGAAGTCCCCAGATAATTCAAAGGTTCTTTCTACTTTCTTTTGCTGTCTGTCGATGGGTTTGGTGATGATGACTTTGGAGCCGTTTCACAAAACTGATCTAACTAAGGATCTTCCTCTTTAAGTAAAAGGTTAATCTCTGTTAGGATCCTTTCCAAAGGGTGTCAGAAACTTAAAATAATATGTTGACACCATCAGTGGCAAAAACAGAACTTTTAGTGGACGAAATTGACGACGCACATTTGCCCTATATGATTACATTAGAACCCGGTTTGAAAGCTGCAGGTCACAGTGTTCTCGCTCAGTACTGGACCAACTTCAAAGATTGTTATTCTTATCAGTCACTTATACAAAAAAAACATAAGAAAACTTTAACTAAAATTAAAACAACACTTTGTAGCTTTTGCTGCATAACTGTGACCTCTGCTTACACAAGTGGTAAATACAAGATGATTTAGTTGTGTCATTGTTGGAGCAGGAAGGGTACGTAGCCGCACCACTTCATCGTACTGTGTAATCATTTTTCTGATGTTAACTATTTTACATCACACAAGAAAATGCTTACCTAGTTTGATGTCATCCACTCAAATTCGGTGAGCCGTTGGAGGAAGGTGGTGACTCTGGAGCTGATGCTCATCACCTTTCTTTGGACGACTCTTCCCGTCTTGTAGCTTGTACCCACAGTAGCAGTGCACTTGGTGCCCTAATCTTGGTTGATCCTTAAGAAGAATCTTAAAAGAAAAACAGGTTTAAGATTTTCATAATCAAGAGCAGTCATCTTTAAATACAGCCCTTTATTCACACACACACACACACACACACACACACACACACCACACACACACACACACACACACACACACACACAACACACTCACACACACACGTATGTGGTTGTGGTTCCTGTTTAAAGGAAGTGGGACATTGCTCATTTCCACAAGAAAACCTATAGTTTGCCGTTAGTGATGTTTTTCACATGTCTACAGAATATTTCTAATTCTTGAGTACACAGGTTGCAAAACGTATACCTGTACATACTTTTTGTTGTATGAGGATAGATTGTTGAAAGGGATCACGTGCTCCTGTGGGTCATGGGGTCAAGCCTTCTTCCAGCTTTCTTCTTCCTCCCATCTCTCTCAGTTGTTCCAGTCACTGGTTGTTGTTCTACATTTGAAATGATGAAAAATTATTTTTTAAAGTGCATGCATGGGGTTATAAATACAATTACAACAAGATAAAAAAATGCATGCATTAGTATGCAGGTAACCAGTATAATGTAGGTAACTCTTATATTGTTAGAATAACACAGAATGTTATGTGATGTATTAAAAATCACTATGTCATTATAAAGAGTCCTTAAATAATTTGTTTAACAATCTGTCAAATTTAAGTTCAAGGGGCTTGGAAAATACATACTTTTCTTTTCCACCATAAACCATGGTAGAAAGCAATAATACTACTGCAAAGTAAGGCACTGAGGCAAATCTTTGCTGGACATCACGATGGTTTTAAGTGGCCAAACCCTGAAGCTAAGGCAAAAAACTACTCTCCATAAATGCTGGAGGCACTGAATTTGCCACCAAAACTAGAGCTTAATGTGGTTAACGATGAATTAAATTTACCACACGTCTTTTTTAGCTAAAAAACTACACAATATAGCTGTAATAAGTTGTGCTTAATCATTCTAAAACACTGACAAACCAACCAACAGAATTGGGAGTTTAACGTTAGCATTAACCGGAGGTAATGTTAGCCAAAATACGGCAACAGCAAGCTCATAAGCTAGCAGAACCGACCTTAAACTCCCAGAATATGGGTTACATTGTATTTCAGACAATGGTGTGACAAATAAAAAAGATGTGCCGAACAGCGAATGTAAAACGAGTAGTGTTAGCTTTACCGAACGTCGTAATTAGAGCTAGCTAATCCTCACCATGGGAAAATGTTAGGTTGGAGCGCGTCTGGTTTTCCTTCGGGGGGGAAGCTAGTTAACAGCTTGCTCTAGCCCAGCTATGACACAGGTCGGTAACCTAACGTCGCCGCTTGCGAAGGCTATCAGCAGAGATTTTAATGTCACAGAATTAGCAAAGATTGATCTTACCTTAAGCTGCTCCAGCTCTCTCTGAGTAGAGTGTGTGACCGGACTCTGCTGCGCACGGACCAAAGCGGTACTCCTTTGATGTCTCGAGCCGCTACTTCTTTCAACACCTTTGAAGTATCTACCCGCTATTCTTTTGAAGTCGTGAGGTCATATCACAAAATTTAAATTACCTTCACAGCTAAAAGCATAATAAATGTAAATGTAAATGTAAAATATCTTTATAAAATGAAATAATTTAATTGTATAGAGATATTTTATTTTTCCATTTAATTTCTATGCTTCTTTAACATTAACTAAATATTTTATTGAAGTCTGTCTTATTTAACTACAGTATCACTACTGCTGTTGTTTTACAACAGACTACCGCATATTCAAAAAATACAGTAAATCACTGTAAATCAAATGTCACTACCCATAATGCAATGCATATTACAGTAATGAACCGGAAAAGAAAATTACAATATTTTACTGGGCATTTTGTGGTAAGTAACTGTAGAAATACAGTAGAGTTTAACAGTGTACCGCAAATTCAAAATATACAGTAAAGCACTGTAAATGAAATGTCAATACCCATAATGCAATGTTTATTACAGTAATTAACCGGAAAAGAAAATTATGGTATTTTACTGGGCCATTTGTGGTAAGTAACTGTAGAAATTACAGCAAAGTCTAACAGTGTGTGTATGAATACAGATGATAAATCGTCCTTCAATCAAGTTGTTGTCTTCATCATCAAGAGTTCTGGTGTTGGGAGTATTTTCAAATTCAAAAATGCCACCCATACTAGATAATCAAGTCCCCAGACGTTTGTAACATAACAATCATCAGTAACACCAAGCACACTGTGCAATGATTGCATTAGCAATGGCATCTGAAAAATCCTGTCTATCTCACCCTGCATCTCGTTCTCATTTTCTTCCTTTTCTTCCTTGCACTTCACTCTTATCTCTGCATTTGCTGGAGTTTTTAAACAAACCAAAAAATAAATGCTCTGCATATTTTACGTTTAATTTAGGTAACTCTGCAGTCACCATATGGTGCCATGTTCACTTGCATCCTTGCCACACACACAAGTCTTACACAAAGCACCTGCCTTGCTGAAGTAAATGGCACTAAACCAGTCCCTCATGTGCCCCTATAGGCTGAAAGCGCATTTTAAACTCAGTGGTAAAAGCGAGATTAATTGGTTTGAGGTCCCAGTATATGTAAATGGTAGAGGGTGGCTCCTCCCATGCACCTGATGGGGAGTATTACAGCTCTTTACAGCTACTCACTGCACTGTTTCCAAGAGCGCAGCGCCGCACCATGACACTCACTGGACATAAGCATTAAGGATTTCCGTCTTCACAAAGTAAACTCGCCGCTATATTTTCCAAGAAAAAAGTTTGCCAAAACTTGTCCACTTGTTTTCCAAGATGCCACGCTCCTTCTGGTCAAGAAACATATAAACTCAGCAAAGAAGCCAAATTATAGTGAGCTGGAGAGCCCAACAGTAAAGTTTTCAAAGTAAAGGACCTGTTCGATTTTAAGTGTTATGTTCTTACATGTAGGCTAGTTGCGGTTCTTTTTTTTATTGCAAAAGTTTGGAAACTTTATTGGCCGGCTTTGAAATCTGTGTTGTTCACTCCTCAAGCGATGACAGCCAGCACATGACCATTTTACTTTCTTTATTTTCAGTGTTCATCACGCCGCACATCTACAGGGGTCTTCCCCTGCCTGTCATCCCCCAGCCGGAGATCCTGAGCCCGGCAGCGTACAGCCCCATCACAGTGTGGACTACCAGCAACTTGCCGCTGTCTCCGCTCCCTAGTGACCTCTCCCCCATCTCTGGATACCCCTCATCGCTCTCAGACACATCCTCTAAAGACCATAGTGGCTCTGAAAGCCCGAGGAGTGATGAAGACGAGCAAATGCTGCCCAAACTGATAGACCCTCACGGAGTGGACGCAGAGAAATTCCAATGTAGTTTGTGTAGCAAGTCCTACTCCACGTATTCTGGACTGCTCAAGCATAAACAGCTGCACTGCGACGCCCAAACGAGGAAATCCTTCAGTTGTAAATACTGCGAGAAGGAGTATGTGAGCCTGGGAGCTCTCAAAATGCACATCAGGACTCACACGTTGCCTTGTGTTTGCAAAATATGCGGGAAAGCTTTCTCTAGACCGTGGCTGCTCCAAGGACACATCAGGACGCACACCGGTGAGTGGATGGGGGAATAACAGTTAGAAGGGCCTTCTGTGTGAAGAGGCAGAATGGGCTTTTGCAGGCACAGACTAATTGTGTTCAACTTAGTACATGATTGAACAGCCTTTATACCATGTTTCACGTTTTACAACAGTTTTGCAGTGAGGGTGATATTGCTGTGAAACTCTCAAAAAGGTATTACTTCCTGTAGGTTTGGCTGTGTGTTGAATAGAAAAATATGGCTTTTTTTTTTTTTTTTTACAAATGTCAAAATCAACACAATTCAGCAACAGAATAGAGTGCTTTTGTTTTACACACTGTGTTGCAACCAGACAAAAGTCATAGGCCAATAGATCCCCTGTAACATTTTTGGTCACTTATGTTTGTGTACCATCTTTAACAATGTTTTCTGTCTCATTTCCCCCTCGACAGGAGAGAAGCCATTCTCCTGCCCTCACTGCAACAGGGCTTTTGCAGACCGGTCCAATCTCAGGGCTCACCTACAGACCCATTCGGATGTGAAAAAATACCAATGCAAGAACTGCTCCAAAACCTTCTCCAGGATGTCTCTCTTGCACAAGCATGAGGAATCTGGTTGTTGTGTAGCACACTGAACTGGGATACTTGTCCACTACCAGAGAATAAAAAAAACTCTGTTGCTTCTTTATTTTTCCAGAAGAACTGTCAGGGAATCACATCGAAGGGGGTTTGTTCCCAAATATGCAGACTTTTTCTTCTTCTAGGAACAGTCCATGTCATTTCAGAGTGAAAAATAGCTCTGTGCTCACATGCTTTTTGTTTCAAGCAGTGTTTCTGTGATTGCAATTGTGTCGAGCTTTGTTATGCCATGTACTCACCTACCTGTGCTATTCATGCACTTTCCTGCATGTCTAGAATGATTTATACGCCTTCACAATGTTATCTGCAGTGTTTTGTACAAAGGTCTCTCAATGGCTGATATGCAGTCCTCCACTTTTCTTTATATGCACCACACAAACGATGCCAAAAGGCGCATTATGAATGACAGTATACATATAACTAGAGGAATACTGAAGCCATTGTTACTTAGGGAACAAGTGCAAACTTATTTTTAGGGTGAAATATTATAACTTTTTTGCACATTAGAAACAGTTTGCCAGCACTCAAACAGCAAAATACATTTTCTCAAGTGCCTCAGTTTTATTTGGCAATAATATGTATTATTCAACAACAGTTTCCTGTTATATTTTTATATATTGAATGTAAGCGTGACTGAGATGATTGTATATTTACAGTAAAAACTGTGATGCTGAATAATTTTCATATTTTCATATTTTCATGACACTTTAAGAAATAAAGTTTCATGACATTTTGTTATAATTTTTGGCATCTTTCAAGTTGCTTTTCATCTGTGAAGCCTTTGGTGTATGATTGGCTCTTTCAGCAGGACTCAGCAGCATTCAGTGATTGTTACCCGCTCTGAATGGTACAACTTGCACAAAAGTAAATGACATTTAATACAGCTTGCACCATCTCATGTTATGCTTATGTAAAAATGAGGAGAGATGTGACTCCGCTCTGAATCAGGCCTGAACCTGTTCCTTGTGAACCTGTCCAGACATCAAACAATCTTGAAATTTAACACATACTAGCTATATTGATCTGCACTCACTTGTTATACCCTTTGAGGGCCCATGACTTTCTTTACCTAAGTGTGTATAAGGTTTAAATGCAAGAGTGTAGTTCTCTTTAGAAAGTAATATTAATCTCATGTCATTAATATATGTAACATGAGGAAAAGGGTTTTTTGTAATCTTTTCAATCATAACAATCAGTGCAGGGCACAGGGAATTCAGATTTTAATATGTTTTCACAAAAAGCTCAAATGTGCATTTGCTTTGACAACCTCCTTGGATTTCTGGGATGCTTGCCATCAAGGATTAAATAGACTTCCTCAGGCTACATTTTATTGTCTTTCACCATATTCTGTCTACTTTAGAGCACAAAAAGTGCAACGCCTGAAGGGATACAGTCAAAGTTGAACTCTTTCTAACAAACCCCAGAGTGTGTTCCCATTTGCCCTAATGCCCAAAAGCTGCTGACCTGAAAGATGTGATCTGACAAATAGACACTTGTTTTTCTCGCACCGAGGGGCTGAACTCCCCTGTAGGTAGACACTCTTCGTTGTGAGTCATCATCGAGCTATTCCAGGTGCTCACCGCCGCACTGTGGGTCGGGCCAGGTGGCTCCAGGGCTCTTCAGCAACTTCACTGGAAAGCAGGTGCAACCAAGAGGATACAAACCACAGCCACCGGTCCACTGCAGAAACCTCAACCATGACCTAATGTGGAAACATTACAAGCAGCAGGTCTTATTATTCAGATCATTTGCCTCATAAAAGGAAAGTGCCATCAAGAGGGCACTCTAAACTCTAATAGTGACACTGTTTGTCCTCACTCATTTATATGTTTTATTCCATGGGCAACACTTTATCATACTAGTGTCAGAGAGGAATAACAATGAATGCATAACACCAATTAGCTTCATAATCTTGTGAGATTTCCCCTTTTACAACAACAATTAACTGCATGACTGATTTCTCAGATTACAACAACATGTTAAATGCTTTCCCCTCCGACATGAATATTTGATGATAGTGGGAGGAGAAGGGGAGGGGAAGCAGCAGGAACTCATTTGTTTTAAGCATATTTCCATTGGAGGATGTGTTAAAGAATATGAGATCAAATATTTGTTAGGTGGGGAGACTGATAATAGTCACACTCTTGTGTGTAAATTGTGAATCCCACAGATGCCGAAAGCAGGTAGATAGACTGTGGGTGTTTTGCAATTAGTTTAAAAAAAAGAACAATCTCTGTGCTGAAGTATTGTGAAGAAAAGATTAAATTTGATTTGTTCACGCCAAAGAGTCAACTAGAGTGAACTTATTTGAGGTCTTAATTGAGTGTTTATTATAATCAGTCCAAATAAAATATGATTTTGCCCTACTTTACTTTACTTTAGCTGTCCATTCATTGTATTTGGCTGGGAAATATTGTAAAGATGAGGTGAATTTCAATCAGTTCTTTGCCAAAAGCCAACCAAAAGGAACATATTTGAGAACTGAATCGTTATCGTTTTCAGTGCAAATGAGAGCTGCAACTAATGATTAATTTAATCATCTGTGACTGATGATTATTGTCTCAATTAATTGATTTTTTTTTCAATAAAATGCAAGAATATTGTGACAATACCAAAATATCCAAGGTGATTTACTCAAATTGCTTGTTTAATTCGACAATCAGTCCAAAACCCCAAGGATATTCAGTTTCTTTTTACATATGATAAAGAAAAGCAGCTAATCCTTACATCTGAGAAGCTGGAAAAGAATAAATTAAACAATTAATGAATTAGCATGATAGTTGCGGATTAATGTTCTGTCAATCAAATAATTAATTAATCGCCTAATCATTGCAGCTGATGTGCAAACAACATCTGATTTTGCCACTTTACTTCAGCTGTCTATACATTTTATTTGGCAGCATTACATTTTGATTTTTGCTTGTTATTACAGCCTGAATTCATAATACTCTTTATTCTATCATTTATTTTATTACATATGAAATAAATGTCCTCACTCTGCACATATTGGTGCTTGGAGGCAACATAAAAATCCAGAGCAGCCTCAGAGAGCCGTTGGTTGGATGTAAAGGAGGGCACAGCCCTCAGAAACCTGCTGACTTAATGGCGAATCAGGGAGTATGATTCCTTTATGACCATCAAGTGGAACAAATAAAGTTAAGGGCGTCCTCTATGGTCTGATTGTCCTAGCCGGGACGTGAGCCCCAGCCCTCCTCTCTAACCCCACCACATCAGAAAGGAGATGATTGTGTATTCCCCTGTACTCCGAGCGCCCGGAGGAATGTTTGCCTTTTTATTGAGCTCCCGCATCTTGTTAAAGACTATTCTCTTTCATTTCAGTTGTCTCCTCAAGTGACTGGGTAGCTACTTAGAATGGCTCTGCTTTTCAGCTGGAGGTGCATATTCTCCAGATAATACTGTCTGCCTCTAATTGTATGGTGTCCTTTGCATTGGCGCTCTATTTGTTGATAAATTGGATTTATGCAGATCGAGCGAGCATAATTTAATCACCGGGGAAGATGGATTCTTCTGAAGTTTTGCTGCGGTCTTATAGTCTTATGTTTTATCATTAAAGTGAAAAAAAGGTTTACTGGGAAGGGGGTTGAACATCTTTAGAGAAATTGCATTTTAGTAGAAAAAACAAGGAGCTGACCATCTGTTTGATGTGTGGCAGGCTGTAGTTGTGAACTGAGAAATTGTGGCTGACCCTCTATGTAGGTCAGAAATGATTTTTGTTGGGTGTGTCACTACAAGCACTGAAGTGAAGAGTCCAGCAGAGACAGACAAGGCTGTGTTGTCTTAATCAATAGCTCTGTAGTCTCTTTTTGTTGCCTCCTTGTTGAGCAGAGGTCAGCTGTCAAAAGATCCTGTGATTATATTTACTTGATTGTATTTCCTCCTAATGTTCAACCCCATGACCACAGCTGTAAAAGATAATCTCTGTAAACAACACAGTCCTTTATGACCACAGATGATTTGATGGACTGCAAGTCGTCTATTTTTCTTGTATCTAGCACAAATAAGTTGTATATTGCACACAGAACACTATATTGTTGCTATAGTTTTTGCTATAGAGATTAGGACAAATTAATTAAGTGTTCATTAATATATTCAAGCAGTGAACTATTTAAAGTTGGATGTAAGACTATTTGTTTTGCAACAGCAACAACTACAAGTTGACGTTATTGGACAAATTCTAAATGAACACTTAAAATGTGCTTTTATCTGCTCATAACAATGGAGTGTTATAAACTAGTTATTAAGTGTTCATATGTTGTTATTTATGTGAAATGGTAGGTTACAGTGAAGTGTTGACAGAAAAACTTGACGACGGATTTTAAACATTTTCTAAACTGTAATAGTAGTTCTGAAATATGATAATTACACTTAACATGGATAACTTGACTGTTATGGTTCAGTCATGTCTTTCCGATTTGAATTCCATATAACTCCTTGAACTTTCAGATGTTTTTTTTCATGATTTGATTTTTTTTCAGTATGATTACAAAACATGCAAGATAGGCTAAATTATGCATATATAGGCTTATTTTTAAAAGGTGACCAGCACATAACCACACAACTCAATTTATTTGGATTTTATCTTCTTCACATGCAGCTCTCCAAAGTTCAGTCTTGAGTCCTTTCCTCCACATCTCAATAGAGACCATCCAAGCAATAATGTTTTCAAACAGTCCTCTCCGCTGGATTTCAGGTGATGCTGGACAGACATCAAGTTTTCCAATAAGGTACCTTTGAATGGTTGTCATTTACACAACTGGTGCAGGAGAGTTTGATGGGAAGCTTCTGTCACAATAAGTGGGGAGAGCCGGCTTTTATTTTGAATAATGATGATGTCATTCTTTGAATAGCGGATGCAGAAAATTGATACTTTTTTAATCGTTTGAGACATCGGAGCTGACTTAACATCGTTGATTATATTTGAAATGGAACGCCATAAGCACTGGGTAGTAATACTTGCCCTGCACACTGATTCATTTCCATCCACGTCAACAGAAACCTTTGTTGCACCAACCTCAAATGTTACGTTAACAATTGGGGGGATTGCCATGAAATTTGTTCAGACATTAATGTCCCTCTCAAGGTGAATTGTAAGAACTTGAGGATTCTCCTGACTTTTTCATCTAGCGCCATTATCATGTTGATAAATTCAATTGATTGATATTCATTCATGACCGAATACCTGAAAAACTAAAGACATTCAGCCTCAGTTGGGCTTTGTGTTTGGTGCTAATGAAAATGTTAGCATGCTAACATGCTAAACAAAGATAGTTAACATGACAAACATAGTTGCTGTACATCAACATGTTACAGTTGTAATTTTGTAATAACAAATTTGAAATAGTTCAGATTTAATATTTGAAAGATCATTGTTTGCCTTGGAAACAGCAGTTGTCAAAACAATCTTACCAAAAGAGACATTAGTAGCTGATCACAATCTTTGAGATCTTTCAGAAGCTAAATTCAGGATAAACCAAGGTCCCATCCAGATTCAAATAGATTAAAAGTCTTCTATCTTCTCTATCAGCGTTTACACAACAGGAAACATATCTTTTCAAGAAGGGTATGAACAATAAAGACTGGGATTGTATTGCAGGCTACATCATCACTATAAATAGATCGTGTGTATGTATTGCATTTTATTTTGAACTCACGACAAGAAGAATGTTTTAGTCGTTATTTTCAGCAGCAGTGGTTTCAAAAAACAAAATGTTAATATTTCTCTCATTTAGTAAGACAACACAAACTTTGGTATGCCTCTTTCAGAGGAGGTTTTGACAGCTATTAGAAGTTACAAGTAAATTGATCCCACTGGAGCCTCACATATACTGTATGTGTCAAACAGTTTGTCAGTAATTGGTTATTATGATGAATTTTAGGCACCAATAATTCCTTTGTCTTGAACCAAATTAAAAAGAAAAGCTCACAGTATCAGTTAATGGGGAAGATATAAGAGAACTAAAGACAAGTCTGGAGGACGACAATGAGAAGTTAGAGACAAAACAAGTTTCAGAACCTCTAACTGAGCAGAGTTGGTAAATGTTTACTTAAATACAGCACACATGGTGGTTTGTCCTCCAGTATCTTTAAGGTGACTCCATACAGCTTGTGTGTGCTACAGGCTGTGCAGAAGCACCACATCCTCACACTGGATCTCTGCTTTTAGATGTGATTATGGAGAAATTACCAACAGAATGCACTGGACTTTTAAAGACAACTCATTGTCATCATGGAAACAGGATTAACTTTCCAATTGTACAGTTGTGTCCTTAGTCATTTAGTCAAATTAATTCCTCACTGTATTTACCTGTTGGTGGGAAGCGCTGTGCATCTTCATGTACATATTTTCCAATGCATTACATACTCTAAATATAAAAAAATGTTACAGGGCACTTTTCCTAATGTCAACTGATGAAGCTATTATCCTCAATTGATTTCACTTTCTGAATCTATACCAATCACACAGGAGGAGAAAGATAAAGAGCAGCACGAGGTGGAGAATGAGTCATGTCAATAATAGTCATGGATTGTGCAAAAAAAAAGTTGCAAGTACTGTAAATATGAGAAAGAACTTCAATATATTAATATAATAAATATAATACTATAATAACTATAATGGTATTTGATCAGTGATTATCTCTGAGCAGCATCGGCGGTGCCCAGTGGTGTGAGAGTGTGATTGTGAGATGATCCCTGAGAGGCAGCAGACCGAGCCAGTGACCTAATTATGATGAATCAGGGCTGGAAAAAGCTGTCTGGCAACCAGCTGTTTCAAAGTGCTTTTACACTCCACAGCAACAGCATGAACAGCCTCAACAAGCAGCAATGCAAGATATATAATGTGCTAATTCTTGGGTAATTTGGACAGAGCAAGGCTATCAGTTTCTCCTTTTTCAGTTTCAGTCCTTGTGCTAAGCTACGCTAACAGACAGGCACAAGAGTGATAGCCTATCAAACATCTTATCTAACTTTATATCAAATGCTGTTCCTTTACAACCCGTTCTCACTCCAAACGTGTGGACAGTAGTTTCAGCGTCTAAATGACGAAGAAAGGTCCCTTCAGCGTTTTGTATAACGTACTGGGGAGAGCAGCAGCTACACAGGGGTTAGTGAGCAGTATGCAAGGCAGACATTCTGCGCGGGGGGGTTGGTTGGGGGTGGTGTTTGGGTCAAACACAAGACTTTCACCCAGGAGACCGGGGTTTGTCTTCCGGGTGGCCTTTCCTAAACTTGCTTCTTCTTTAAACGTTCCATTATTCCTGCGTGTCACGGACACATAAACCCACCCACAACCTTTTCCTAAACCCAACCGTCCTGTTCCCGCCTGTCATGGAAACCTAAGCCTACCCAGGACATTTTCCTTAACACAACAGCGTCAAAAGGGACGCCAATAGTCACCGACCAAGCACGTTAAGATAAAGCGTAAAAAGACGCACGCCAATTGTCCCGACCAAGCACATTTAGATAAAGGAGACTTTTAGCGTCAATAACAACGTCAAAGGCACCTGACCAAGCGTCCGTTTTTATGAGATGGGAGCGAGAAGGTGCTGTCCTTTAAGGCAAAAAAAATAACTAGATTTAAATTGTATGAGCTTGTCATTGAAATTTGCGTATCCCTGTTCTAGGTACAGACATCAAGAGCAGCTGTTCGGGGACCACACATTACTGCATGACCTCAGTTAATGTATGGGTAAATAGTGAAACAGAATACTCTGGGGGCTTGAGAAAGGTTTGCCCTGTAGTTGGCATGACATGGGCCTTCGAGTGGTATAAGTCATTATCCACAACACATTTAAGACTTTATTTGTTGCTTTGAGGATTTTGGGGATTTCTTAGATGATGTGTTAGTCCTAAACCATGACGCAGTGTGAAATAAGTCCACAATATCCACTGAGACACATTCTGCAACAAGCCAGTGGCCATTAGGGCACCTCTAGAGATAGTTAGGATGTTTTTTTCCCCTTCTGTCGAGTGGTTATCTGATCATTGAGCGAGGGAAAAGGTAAGCATGCAGCGCAAACAAAGGTGCTTGAATAAACTAGCTCCCGGCCACATTATTCAGACTTGGGTATTGTACTCTGCTGACAAGCCTCAACAGGACATAAACCTCTAGAGAAGCTTCTCCAGGGATGGGAAGGACTCCTTTGCTCGACTCAGCATTAAAAGAAAAAGTATGTAGACAACCTGAAACAACTGTTGTACTACGTAAAATGAAAACTAAAAATAGAAAACCTGTAAGATTGTATGCAATACAGCAGCAGCCCTGCAGGAAATATACTTACCTTTTGTTTTATGCTTACAACCTTTACTGGCTTTTGTATCTTTACTAAGGAACTAGTGCTTGAACAATATTATTAATAATATGAATACCTTTATTGGCTGAAATTGGAAAAAGAACTTTCAGATTATTGCTCTGCAGTATTCATTTGGTCAGTTGTTGTTCGTCTGACACTTTGGTTTGAGAGAAAATGTCTTCACAACTGTGGGCCATGAAATGTGATTATTGATATTCATGGTGTTATTGGAATGGATCTTTCCAAGCCCTCAGGTCAAAGTTTAGTTTTGATAAACCCTTTACTCCATAGGAAAACTAAAGGACAATTTCAGTAAATTAGCTGTGGATATGTATGGTCCCCAGAGGATCAATATTAGTGTTTTGGTGACCCATGATATTTTCTGTAGCATCAGGCCAAGATATCAATAAATATAGATACAAATTAATACAATAAGATTTAATCGGGCAGACTGACGTTAAATGTATGGAGCATATTCATATATCCCAAAGAATGAGCCCCTTCATTTTGGATCCCAATGTGTGAGCCCCATTTCAACTATATACATTCCCTTAAGATTTCTTGTGATATAAATAGTTACTAAAGGATGAATGATTTGGACAATGATTTTAGTGACCCCATGAGCTACGCTTCTGCCAAAATTTCAACGTGTAAAACACGGCCGACTAAAACCCTTTTTACCATGGGATTTGCTGCTGTTTTTTTTCAGTACTTTGTGTCCCGTTATCAGTTTTGATGAGCCAAGAAAGCAAGGCTTTGAACAGTCTGAACCAGGGCCAGAGTTACAAAATGTTTATCATATAATAATCATTCTGTAGATGGACATTTTTATAGTTTTTATTTAAAGAACTCATGTGTGTGAAGCCTGTCCCTATTGTTATTGCCTGCGGAAAACTTAATGCGCTACTTTTGATTTGTAATGGTTATTCTCTAGTACGGGAAAAGTAAAGTCATTGTGTGATATTTTTTATGCTCTTTCTCACAAAATAACGAATATATATTGATAGGATATGCACCATTCAAAAATATTTGCACACATAACCAAAATGGCAGATTATTATCAGTTAAACATTTTTTTTTTAGTATGACTAGTTTTTGGGCTCAAATTTGATTTCTCTCTGATCATTGGGACAGAATAGATACAAAAATATATTCAACAAAACTGTCCAAAGTGAAGTGAAAACCCTTGGGGGACTGCAAGATTTTATTTATTGAGCAGAACTTTCTTTTGCTATTTTCCTGGTTTTCAAGAGGAGTCGGAAATATTTCAGAACTCTAGTATTTCAAACATAACCACCAGACAGCTGAATACTTGTACAAAGTGATATTTTGCAATTATGAGTCTTATAAACATTGGGAAATATCACAATCCCCCTCCGAGAAACAGATTTTTGTCTTCCAAGCTAGTAGTCACAGCCTTCCCTGCCATAAATATCCTCTGTCAGTGGTGCATTCCTGCCTTCACCACAGCCTTTGAGTATTTTCGGGGAGATTGTCTGGTCTGCACCGATGCTTTCATTCCAGTGGACTAATCACAGGAGACCTGATCCAGCTGGTCATGAGCCGCAGAGAAAACCACGGCTGATAAGAGACTGAGAAGACACCAAGTGATGTGGGATAAGGCGTGATTTTAAGGGCCACAAGCAGCATTTGGATTGTATTAGTAGGTCATGCTAATGACACTCAGAACATTAATTTAGGTCTTTAGTGATTGAAGTTACACACAAAAAATCTCTGGCTTGAGATCACTGATGATAGCATCAATATGAGACATGCCACTGAGCATAGGAATGGATATGAATCCAGGGCCTGTGGGGGCAGACACGTCATCATCCCACAACAGCAGTGTTAGTTGCCACAGACAGCTGGAATGTTCCACTGGGATGACAGAGGGTGTGTCCGGTCACACAACAACATCCCCCACCTCTCTCAACACCACCCTTCCCCATCAACATGCCTTCTGGTTGAACCCCCTCCAGCTCTAATCCCCTCAGTCTGCGCTAACCAGTCAGTCGAGACAAATGGTGAGGCGCTGCCTGGCAGTGAAGATGCAGCAGGTGCTGTGCTGTCAAAAGCCACTTCACACTCCTCTCTCTCTCTCACACACCACCACCACTATCGGCCCCCCACGAGCCCCGGCCAACCTCTCAATGGGGGGTGAGAGGGGGACTCTCCAGGGTGTGCTTTGTTATCAGCATGCTCCAGCTTTGAAGTGAGCTGGGCCAGAATCTGGACTGTGTTTACTTGAAGGCATCTCCCTTGTTGTGTGTGTCAGTCCGAGGTAATTACTGCTCAGCGAGTAGCCCTGATTGTGATGACACTGTGGGGTAGGTGTGGAGAAGTAGGAAGGGTCCACAGTACATTAGCGTCTCGGGCTGCTCTTACTCACTGGGATGTGGTGTAGAAAAATGAGCTCCCAAGGGGGTTCTACTTGCGTGGGCATAATTTGTCAAAAGAGGCTATGACCATGGCCAACAATATCCTATGATTGTACTGTTATCATAAAGTGCAGGCCTCTTTAGGATTTTTTTTCTCAGTGGGGTGTCACATCAAAGACTTACAAAGCAATACATATTGAAGTACAATTTCTGTTACATACTTTAATTCATATCGACAGAATGTTTAAAGGAACATGCCACCGTTTGTTGAAATAGCGCTTATGCGGTCTCTCCTAGCTTCAGATAGGGGGCCAACATATATTTTGTCTCAGTGCATGCATTGTTTTAGTCCGGTGCAACGCCAGCAGCGCCACCACTAGTTAGCTTAGCATAGTGAATGGAATCCTTTGTTGACAGTTAGCATGTTGTGAGTAAAACTGATCCCAAAAAAAAAAAAAAAAAACAATTACTTCTTGTGGCCTGTGTATTTCACAACGGTACAAATTGCAATGCAGATCAAGACTAGACAATTCCTAGGCAGATATTGACTTGGGACCAATTGGGTGGAAGCACAGCCGAAGCACTGCTACAAGTGCCGAGATATACAGAAACGTTAATTACTTATCACTTATCACTTACGTTGTGGACATTTGTTTATTGAGTCTATTCTGCATTTTTCCCAGTTGACTTTATCACATCGAAAAAAAAATAGGACTGCAGATTGCCTCACGTCCTCGGGCTGTGAGTGACTGGAACCTCTTCCTCCTCTTACTTTATTTCCAAAGTACGTAGCTCCTCTTCTAAAAAAAACTCTGGTTCGTAGAGGTATGCTTCTGGATCTTAACTGAAAAGTCATCCTCTTCGTCTCTCACAAAAATCCGCCGTGTTCATCGCCATTCACTTTCTATTGTAGGAAAAATAGCCTTAAGGTGCTGCATGATGTCCGCGCCATGTAGCAGTGCTTCGGCTGTGCTTCCACCATATATAGTCCCAAGTAAATATCTGCCTTGGAAATCGTCTAGTCTTAATCTGAATTGCTGTTTGTACTCATGTGAAATATGCAGGCCACAAGAAGTAATTAGGTTGTTGTAGTTTTTTGTTGGCTCACTTTTACTCACAACATGGTAACGGGCAACACAGGATTCCATTCACTACGCTAAGCTAACTAGCGGCGGCACTGCTGGGTTGCACTGGACTAAAACAATGCATCCACTGAGACAAAAAATGCGTTGGCCCACCAGTCTACAGCTAGGAGATACCGTGATAAGCCCTATATCAACAAACGGTGGCATGTTCCTTTAAATTAAGTTGCCAGTTTAATGTCATCTGGTTCAAGTATAGAGGTGAAGTTTGCAAATGTCATTACTCTAAGATGCAAGTTAAAGAAATAGTTAAATTTTTGGGACATGACGTTATATCCTTTCTTTTTTCTTGCTGAAAGTTACATGAGAAACTGATAGCTCTTATATTCGTATGGTAAATATGAAGCTACAACTTGTTAGCTTAGTTTAGCATAAAGACTAAAACATAGGGGAAGAGCTAGTCTGGCACTGTCTGAACTCCAAAGCGTCCTAGTTAATATGTTGTAATTAGGATTTTTCTCTGCACAAGCACAAAGTTTATGACATGTTGTGGTTTAACGGGTGATATGTGCCCATGTTCATGGTAAAGAGGAAACATGTCTCATGTATGTGTCGTTAATCGTTTTTGGACACCAGTGGAGGTTTATAGAACAAAGGAATAAGCTACAATATCAAGCTTTGACTATGCAGGCAGTAATCAAAAGGGATTAATTAATTGTTTGTATTGGTCTTTTCATGTGATTTGTTGACAATAAGAAAATATAGAACATCTTATGCATAGTTTCATAGCGTTATTTGGATGTAGCCGTGTAACACTAACTTCCAGTTGTCCATCAGAAATGGAAAGTCTTTGAATTAATAGATCATTTGTTGCTGGTTTTGCATTGCCAATTACGTTTCAGTAGCTGTACTTTTAATGGACTTTTAAGCTCTAAAAAACAAGCCAAACCTATCATGGTAAAAAGCGCTGATCACACATTGCAGAAGTCACTGGTGAGCGTTTGAAAAAGATATTCCCCCCTCCTTCATCCTGCTCAGTAGCCAAAACATGATTGTTGCAGCTCTTAGAATATGAATTAACTGCAGATGCCTTTGGAAAACAGTGGAGGGAATAGAAACCAGTATATGTATATTTATCAGGTCACAACCCATAACGCCGGTTTTGTCATAGATCATGTTCTTGTTTCTCTGGCTCCAAACATGTTGATGATGTCAGCGTTAGCATGAAGTCAAAGGTCAGATTCCACATAATGCTGCTGAAGCCTTGAAGAGAGAGAGCCGGCCTTGCAGATACCAGTGCATGGGTTCTGTAAATGACGCTGGAAATCGGTGAATTGCAAAGGCCAGATATTCCCCCTGCAGGCCTGCTGCAGTTGTCAGAGAGGATGTGTAAGCTCTCTGTCACAGTATTACCATGGAAAATAAGTATTGCATCATCTGTAATTCCTGTTCATTTTATTATTGTGTGCATCATTTAATGTATAACAGAAGGAGATGTGATGAAATCCCATGTTTTTTGTGTTGTGACTGAAGGCCTTTTATAATTTCACAGAGGCACACCTCAAATAAATCAGATCTCATCTAGGATATTTACTTGTCACTCTCTTTAACTTGCATAAATAAATTTTTATCTAGATTTAATAGATGTTTTCACTTGTGAAAGAATAATTGCCCGTCTACTTTGAACGCCACTGAAGCTAATTTAAAGCATGTAAATCAATTCCAGTAAGTGAATAAAAGCTTTGATTTAAAAAATGAAAAATACAAGAGTACGAATTCCACACAGACCGAGGTGACGAACCACATATGGCAGAGCGTTAATGTGACAGGGAAAGCTTTTTTCAAAGCAAGTACACACCGAGATTGGGAGGATCTACAAAGTCTATCACAATCTGATAAGACTTCTGGTGTTTTCATTGGTGAGTGTCTCTGCTTTTATCTTCTAAACTGCTAAACTTCTCTTATCTTGTGCAGCACAGCTTGGAATTCCAGCCTCTGATGATTGTCTGGTAATCTTTGGTACCAGAGCAAAGAGTTAAACTAACGTCAATCTCTGAACCCATCGGAATCGGTCTGATGCCGATTTAGCTTCTGGGCAACGGCCAATATTTCGGGGGTTCCAGTGTAGCAAGCCGATACCCGGACCACGACTTTATTTTCTGTGCGTCAATTTTACAGTTCGAGTTCATAATTTTTTTGCAGGTGTTTAGGTCAAGACAACATTTCGGATAGTCTTTATAAACAGATATCTGCATACGAAAGATACTCTTTTTTTTTATAAGATAATAAAAAAGCTAAATCACCATGAGACAATTGCAGATGGGTTCCATGATTGCTCTTCGGCCAATGGGTTCCACTCTTTCCAATCCACACAAACTGTTTATCTGCATACCACCAAAGCCTGCTCAATACTCAATACTACTCGGACCACGAACAGAACCAGAGCGCTTCTGATTATCCGTTGTCCTACAGATTCTACATTCTTATGCAGACATATGTTTCTAGATTTGGACTGTTAAATAATCTGTCTCTAAACTGGCTCAAAGCTTTACCTGCAATTCACTAAGATTACCATCAAGATGACAGATCCTCCTGGTAGCATGCCTTAAAGCTTTATTTTTACCAAACTTCTCAGCAACAGGAGCAATCTTCTGTCTATGATCAACAGGCAATGGATGGAAAGGAGTTTGGCCATAAAACAGAAGCAACAAGGCTATGGAGGGAGTGCAACACTGTGTTATTGAGCGCATTTTTCTAAAGTTAAAGAAATGTTACAATAGGCAAATACAGCCAGCAGCCAGTTTAGCTTAGGCTAAAAATGGAAACAGAAGTTTGAAAATATATGGCAAACTGTCCTGAAATATGTAACCCTTGGCTCTCCCTTAATTCACCTAACTGTAATGAACAGCTTTATCATATTTGTAAAACATCACATTGTTATACCTGCTGTTGATAGTGCCCCACTCCCCCCTCTTTTTTCTTCTGTTGTTCTGCTATCTCTGTATATTTCCCTGTCTGAGTATGGTAAGGTTTCATTTGATAAGAAAACCAATTAACTAGTTTTAAAACCTACCATAATAAAATGCTGTTTTTTTACTGATTTGATGAAGCGCTACTGTAAAATTATATTCTAAAGATATTTATTTGATTCATTCTCACTGCAAAATAAATCCACGACATGAAGCCTGGAGGAATACAACTTGAGGGTGAGGTAAAGCTTCTCT
>NW_022605074.1:0-8001 GCF_008692095.1 Etheostoma spectabile | reverse complement strand
AGGGAATGTTGCTCAACCGAGCTGTTGAAGTACTTACTTACATTGCAATATTTTTTCGTATTATGGCTAGCTCACTTTACTTCAACTACTTTTTACATAATGTCTTCATTCTGTAGCCTACTATTTGCACATTTTCTGTTGTTTGCCTGTTGCTTGTGTGGTTTGTTTTTATGGTGGAAAAACTGCTGCTGTAACAAGTGAATTTCCCCATTGTGGGTGAATAAAGTCTTACCTAATCTAATCTAATATAACAAGAGCAAGGAGCCATGAGACTGTGGGTTTAAATGTGTAGTGGCTTTTAAAATAAATTAAATTCAACTCCATCTCATGTTTAAATGTGCTTTATTTTTTTCACTATGCTATCTGTTGATTTTTATATTTTTTTACTTTTATTGAAATGGCCAAGTGTATTGTAACAGCTATACAGCTACTGTCAAACAATAAAACAAGAGTGAAGTAAATAAAAATATTGAAGGGAAATAAAATAATTGTTCCGGTTCCTGCAGGTGAAACTAAGATATAACAGCTGATAGTTGAGGGCTTTGAGGAGGAAGCCCCACCCACCCAGGGGGATCAATGTACATAAATGGAAGAGGTCACAGACCTTTGACATCTCCTTTCAGCCGGGGGAGGGGCAAAGGCCTTTGTCAGACTGGCTTCAATGATCCAATTGTTGACTGTCATGCAACTTCATACAGTACTTACAGTTTGTGTTACATTGTCCTCCACCCTGCGTACACTCCAGTCTTACTGTGTGTCCATCCACTAAGCTGTCCAGCTACAAGTGTGAGGGTGAATTAAAAAAAAAATCTTGCTCTGAATGTCACTTTCTGTCTGCATCCAGCTGCCTTGCTTCACTCGTCATCACCCCCACATCTGTTTTAACCTCTTCTCCCATCTCTTCCCCTCCTCAGCCTCCCCATGCTCCTCTACAGACCTTATCTGCGCTTTTGCCTCCCTCCTCTTTTATGCAGCATTTTTTAAGAGAGATTTGATCACTTTAACAGGCCAAAGCAGGAGAAGATGACCACTTTCTAAGATACCTTGATGCATTTTGCTCCATGGAAACTGAATCTTATTTTCAGATTTTGGAAAAATGATTTTACATTCCACACAATTACAGCAAACTGTTTAAATGACTGCTTTTGAGTTATATAATTACATGAAGATCTGACTCCCCGCTACAGATAGAAAAACAAAACCCCGGCACTACCATTACAGTCTGTGAATATTTCTCTCTCTTTTGTACACACTATCAGTGAACACGGCGTTACTGACTTTCTTGACGCTCAATAAAATAAAATAGAAATTATCTTTCTTTTACACACACTATCAGTGAACACGATGTTCCTGCCATTCTTGACCCTCAATAAAAAAAGGACAGGTTAAAAGTTTACTGACATCCATGCGGAACACATTTGGCTCTGCTGATCAGCAAGGAGATGGTTTTTTCTTCATTAAACAGTTCAGTTGATATCTAATATACAATGTCCTTGCTGTTGTAATAACCTAATTCTATCTAATCTGTTTACATTTTGAACAGCCTCCATAACTTAACAATGGTTCTGACTTATATTAGACAATGTTACTACTATAGCAAGACAGATATCTTGCTAACTTGATATCTAACTGGGATTGAATTTTAAAACTGTACTTCTACTTTGCTACATTTAATTGGGAAATGATGTACGTTTTACTCCATTACATTTAATTGAGAGATAAAGATAGTTACTTTGCAGCTTAATGTTTACACACAATATATATACAGTATATATATACTGTATATATACTGTATGTAAATAGAATACAATAAATTCTTACAGATATATATATATAACACTATATAAAGCAGTTGGATATAGCAACATCACATTGCATTATATACATAATAAATACTTTTACATTTAGCTGATAACTTGATGCTGATGCACTTCATTAATACAATTTGGAATACAGGCCTTAAACTGTAATGGAGTATTTTTACACTGTTGTATTGCTACTTTTAAAAGAATATGTCTTCCATTGATAATAGTATAATTATTATTATTTTTGGTTATCTACTTTGAGATCAAAGTGTTATTTCTCCATGACAATATAAGCATGTGGCAAAAAGGGAAAGTTTGATGGTCTGCCCTCTGTCTCGGTAGTTTGATGAATGACGGCTATTTTGAGGACCACCTGGTTTGTGGGTCGTGTCACATCGCGCTTAGAAAAGTGTGACACAATAGCGCTGATCTCTCTAGTTGGGATTTAGTCGCTTGTACCATCTGTACTCAGCCCGCAATCACTCAGAAGTACCTCTGAAAAGATCAAGAGAAGCAGCTGTCTGCATCACTGACTAGTCCCAGTGGTGTTTGTGTGATTAAATTTGTATTGTGAATGATATGTGAGGGTGCCCCATTGATCAATATTTAAAATCATATGTTTCTGGAGCTGACTGAAGCCACGGCAGAAGCTGAAACCTCTTGAATACTAACTGGATTGATAATCAATTGTTTCGTATGGCTTTTTGTTATGACAGCAAACACAAATCCTACTGACTAATCACACACTAGTTTGTCATAACAGAGAGTAAATAGTGTGAATGAAAAGTGTTGGGTTTCAAATGAACATGCATCTTCTCTTTCCTCCCAGAAAATAAACAGAAACGCTGTGGGCCAACTGAGCAAACACACGCCATAAACAGAAAAAGAGTAGATGTGCTCAAAATGAAAGTGAAGGAAGAATATGAGAGAACATAAATCTAACGAGTGACAAATTGCCTTATGAACAAATGTAAGAAGTGAGAAATGACACTGTGAATGATGTAAAAACCTAGAGAGCTATTATCTTTTTTGACACAAAAAAGATAATAGGTTCACAGAACAGCATGCTAAAAATGTTATAATTATTTTAATGAGGGCATCTTTTGAGGGATGATCCATAACTAGATTTCTTATTTTGTTTGTAGGTAGGCTATATCTTAATTTGGTTGATTATATTGGCTAAAAGCGTACTTTTGCGGAAAAAGGAGAGAACCTGCATGTGTTTTTCTCATCAATGACATGATATGAGTTTACTAAAAAAATCTCCTGTGAGAGGGGAAATAATGAGGGTCAGACAGATTTTAGGAACAAATTTCTGTTTTCAAAACTATATCCTTTTGACCGCTGTACTACTCATGTTTGAGAAATAAAAGGTTAAGATGCCACGATCACAAAGAAAACGCCCACAGCCAGACCTCAAAGACTCATGGCCTTCACAAAGCAACAAGGAAGAAGATGTCTCCTTCAAGGCTAAAGAGAGAAACCTTTTCGAGCGCAGGAGTGGTGTCACAGGGACCTTACTTATCTCCTCCCAGATTAACTCCCAATTGTTCCCAGGGAACAAAGACAGCCAGGGAGGAAACCAGCCCCCCAAGGGCCAGATGGTCAGCGTTCAGAGCCCACTGACCCCTCCAGCCCTTGCCCTCTCTGTCAGGGATGTGTGTGCTCCAGGCGAGACAGGCCACCCAGCGAATACTCAATCCGCACTCCTCGTACAGAGCCCGTACTCACGTGACACTGTACCTGTCTGACGTAAATTATGGTTCTCTTTAGTAGATTTTCACAGGAGTCAAAAATGTCAAATGAATGTCAAAAATGACAAATCTGCAGTTAATGGCAACAATCAGGCATTTATATATTTATAATCATGGATACAAATATATAAAGCTCAAAAATGTAAATTCCTCCTCCCAGCCTAGAAATTGTTTGAAAATAAAAATGCAGCTTTAACATGAAAAGTGTTCAGTATTTGACATTACAGTTGCAGTATCATCAGTAGGCTGGCTGCATGCAGTAAAATGAACCCTCTGCTGTAGTTTGTATGATCTTGTAATGTGCATGTTAATTATCATGAGGTCCAATAACTTTTTGAAAGCAAAGAATTGGGGAACTGCAGAGAGGAGGAATGCAACCTTTGGGACATAAAACATGAGGAATGGCAGATTGTGTAGTTAAGACGGACTGGTCTGCCTGTAATTACAATGACAAACCACCAAAAACATCTCCTGGTCCTGGTTATCTGATAGGACCATCTAAGCTGCTGAAGCCTGTTTCAACACTGAGCCTTAGGCAACTGTAACAGTATTCAACAGACAACATGTAAATTAGTGGTCTGGATCCAGATATAGCCAACTTGACATGACTTTGTTAACAACTATTAATCAGCAGCAGTGACATTTTAAAAAAAAACTCAATAATATGACACAATCTCATTTTAGCAGCACGGATATCATTGATCTACATTTCTTTAAATGGGCTACCCATAAGCTACATTATTTGACTGCTGATCTAAAATAAGGTTTCAAGAGACTTACTTTCTGTTACAAAAGTTAAAAGTGCCACACTGTCGTTCACATTACACTGCAAGACATGCTAATTACTAAACGGCAATCGGCGATGTCGGTTACACTCGGTTACACACATTTGGGCATTGACAGCCAAGACATGAGCCAATGCTTGCTAAATGTGAGCGGATATAATGCAGCAAATAATTAAAAAAACGGGAATAAAAAATATATACATGCACTATTTCCGAGCATGCAAACTTACTGAAATACTTTGCTTATGATTTAATTATACATAAGTGTCTCTTGTTAAATATTGTAATTACCTCTTTCCTATAAAACACCCTACAGTTTCTTCATTCACTGCTGAAACTAACTTTAAGCCGTTTAAGCTGTTTCAGCCTCCGTGACTCGAGCCCATGCTCCAGGGCGACCATCCCCCGGAGAGCGTTACCAGCCTGATCCTTTTTGTGATCACTAACGTGCTTTCTTGTGACATGTGATTTTTGTTTTTTTAAGCAAGTGTGACTACACAGAAAAGCAGCACCATGCACGCCTACCTTTATCCGCACGGGAACGCGTTACACGGCCATGTCCACGTAGAATCGGGTCTGTGGGTTGCGTTCCTGGCTCGAACACTGGAACACCGCCACCACTCCACCGCTGCTCTGGTCGCTCTGCCACAGCTGATCTGCGGGAGCCACCAAGTGACGTCACGAAATCAAATTACTGTACGTAGCCTGCCGTTTGGCTCAGTTCAGCTTGTCGCTCCGAGGAACCACAAAACACAAAATGAATGGTTTACGTCACAAACGTAACCCGTTAAGATAACTAGCAAGCGAAGCTAGGCTAAATTAAGTGTAAATGTGCAGTAAGGAGAAGGTCCCAGAGTCAGGCGTTATAGTTATTAATGTTACAATATTAGGCAACATTATGACCTATATAAACTATTCCGCTAAACGTTAGACTACTGCGATTTTAAAGCAACATAAAAAGCAAAAACGACTGAATTAGGAAATAAATAAATAAATTAAATGAATAAATACGCCTAGACAAAACAAATAAATCAGACATGCAAAAAAGTTCACAAAGTTAAAAAAAAAGAGAAGAAAAAAGTATCAATCATTAAGTTACTGAAACATATAGGGTATAGGATACCTGCATACATACACATATACATACATACATAGCCTACTGTACATACATACATAGGCCTACATGCACACATACATACATACATACATACATACATGCATACATACATAGGCCTACATACATACATGCATATGCCTACATACATACATAGGCCTACATACATACAAAGGCCTACATACATAGGCCTACATACATACATACATACATACATACATACATACATACATACATACATACATCCACGTATGGTCTCTCAGGTTAAAACATCTCCCTCTGCTGACAGAAATACAGAACAGAACTACATTGAATCAAAATCACAGCCTCTCAAGATCCTGAACACAAGTACAATACCGCCCTCTGTTGAGTGACATGCAAAATAAACACAAAAGATAATCACTGCTGAAAAGAAGGAAAGAAAAAACAAATATCTAATATCTATTTTTAAAGTATGCTTGACCTTTGATCCGATCCTTAGTGTTAACATGTGAATGACCCAGTTATAAACATGTTAAAATGTTCTATTGCATTCAGTGAATGAAAATATCACTGATGCTCTTGGTTATATATGCATAATACACACAAACACATACACACTCTCACACACATAAACACACACACGCGCACACACACATACATATATATGTATATATATAATATATATATATATATATATATATATATATATATATATACATATATATATTATATATATTATTATATATATGTATATAGCCTACATATACATATATATGTATGTGTGTGTGCGCGTGTGTGTGTTTATGTGTGTGAGAGTGTGTATGTGTTTGTGTGTATTATGCATATATAACCAAGAGCATCAGTGATATTTTCATTCACTGAATGCAATAGAACATTTTAACTTCTGGAAAGCTTAAATAACTATTAATTACCGTATGTTATGTTCTTTTTTCTCCCTCTGATGTTTTTTACGTTTACATTGTAACATTTATGTACCGCAACAGGTTGCCAAAAGTCTGTGAACTCTTTGAATGCGCCTCGACAGGACGCATGCGCACTACTTGACATTTTGAAGTTGCTTCTCCGGGGTGTTTGAACAGGAAGGCGGACATGTTGGTCTGGCTGTGGGAGAAAATCGGGCATCGTCTGCTGTTTTTTTTCCGAGAACTAACACACTTTTAAAACCGATTTATATGCCTTCGGTCTGAAAGATGAAGCAGTGTGGACGGGGTAAATTAGTCGACAATCAATGACAATGCACGGGATGCAGCGGAAGGACCGCCGTTAAACGTTGTAACGACTCCGTGTTTAAACGGTTTGATATTTGGAAGAAGCAGAAGTTTTTTTTCCCACCACTTCTACTTTTGAGCTGTCAGAATCTATTGTCGTTTTCTGCAAGGGCCTGGCACAGTATGGCAACGGACATGGACTAACCTTTCCAAGAACTGTGCTTTTCAAATTGACAGTACATTTAACTTTTAATTGCCTTTTGTTCGGATGCACCAACATTTTAAGCTCTTATCCTCAGTGGCATCCTGCGGAGGCTGACTAATCTGTCGCCGCATTTATCTTTTGCCACTGAAGTTGTTTGCCACTCATACTGGGGAAAACATCTTTCGACTCTGAAAATGTGGCTTTTGTACATTCAACGCAATCTTAAACGTTTCATCGTCTGTGAAAGCTCAAGGAGAACGATGTATTTTCTTTGAAGTGGTGCGGTGTAAAGTTCACACGAAGAAAGGAACATTTGGCTAGCTAGCTACCGCTGGCTGCTAAAGCTAGCTAGCCAGCCTCGCCAGTGAGCTGTTTTTGTTCACAACCCAACATCGGGGCTGAGTTTAACAGCAAAAATGTCTGCTGGGGAAAGTGTGGCGGCTCGATTTGACAAAATCGATGCCATGTTGAAGGACCCAAAGTCAGAAAAAACACGGATTGTCTCCTGGAAGTTTGTAGCGTGCTAGCTGGCTCGGCAGCTAGCGAGTCAACCATTCGGGGTCAGTTAACGTTACTCCTTGGAGCAGAAATTCTCTCCGAGACCAAAAAGTCGTCTCGATTGTCACTGAAGGAATGTGCTGATATTGACGCAGACGGGCCAGTTTTCCTCACACACTTCAATCGTATTCAAACACCTGTTTGCGACCGTATATATTATGTGTTGGCTTTACCAAAAGACAACAATCAGCAGTTTGAAACTGTGGTATCCTACGTTCATAAACTCGCAGCTAAACCATAATGTGATGTTTATGGTGATGTAGCCTACTGTCTTCAGTATTTGATAAACTAGCTTCAGTAACGTATTAAAAAACCATGGCAACTGAAAGAGACAATATGACAACTTTCTGTTCTCCACAATGCAGACACACTTTGTGAGACATTAGTTTGGCCAGTTAAACAGATCATGTTATTAGTCTGATCAACTTTATTGGTTTCAATGCAGCCATTACAAACTGATAATGCTTTGTGATGTGACTAGTGCGCTTTTCTTAGATCACAAGGAAGGGTGGGGTTAGGTGTGCTATTTTGTCTAGATTACTTATCTAAGCTTCATTTGAAGTGATAGG
>NW_022605073.1:0-17777 GCF_008692095.1 Etheostoma spectabile | reverse complement strand
ACACAGGCTATTACCGTAACTCCACTACGCAACTTGTTCCACAAGTGTACGGCACACTGGATGGGACCGTATGCCGATCCTTCCCCGTACGATGGATACCGGGACTGTAGTCATGGAGTACATGTTCACACGACACAATTATTCAACAAAGCTGTTTCCATCTCCCATTTTGCACATGAACTCTTTTTCAATAAAAGGCAAAAAACCACCTCAAGCGGGTGGAAAAACACTGGAGTATTTTGGAATATTGGCATTTCATCAACATTTTTTAATGTGATACTTCAAAATGCGAATCAAAATACGTTGATTGAAAAATGACTTATGTCAGGAAATGAAGCTTAATTAAAGTGTTAACTTCACCAACATCATGGTCTGTACACTGCGATGTAATCTTATAAGATGTTAGGTCAGAATACAGTGAATCTGCTTCCTGCTTCTTACAGTGCAGACGCTTTGCTGCTTGCTCCTGCTTCTGCTTGCATATTTTTGCTGATATTTTTGCTGATAATCGTGCTTTTCCTCTGAGAAACTATGAGCAGCGGCTCTTGGACACTTCAAAAACACTGGACTATACATTTTTTGTAGACATAGTAGGCTATTGCCATATTTTAAAATTTTTCTGCGTGAGCGTGGCCTACCAATAGCTCAAGCCTGTCCTACAGTGATTGTAGCTAAAGCTAATTGCAGCAAGATGCCTCCTTTCTCCGTAGAAGACTACTACAATCTTCAGAAGATTGCACTTCTGGAACCAAGGTTCACCTTCTAGAAGTGAACGTGGAAGTTAACGGATCTTGTGGAAATGACACCACTTTAACATGGACCCATAACAATGGACAGAAGTATGCTAACACACGGCTATTAGCACCAACAAGACTACAAGAAACAGGAGGTGGAACTGGTAATAAATCAACAAGTGGCGGTCTCCCTGGAACTCGTCTGGTGCGAAGCCTAAGAGTAAATCATTTTCCTGGGAAATGGGGAGGACGACTAACGGGCCGGGCACAGCGCCCTGAGGTTTGTGATATGACCGGCTGGCCTGCATTATCATCTGGGCAGAGCGCCTCTTCAACCTGTACCTAGTAGGACACAGCGTGGACAGCTGCAAAAGGGAAAATAAGCAACAAAATGCCCCCACAAACCTTGTGTGCAACTGGATAACAGATTTGCTCCTCTGCTGCAAGACGCTGACAGTCATCTGATGACCGGACTGCGTCTCATCACACACACAGCGGGAAGGACTGAGAGCAATTCAAAAAGTAAAAGCAACAACTGGGCAAAACCTGATTGTGGGTGACTCTGCTGTAAAAGATTTAAAAACAGGTAAAACAAAAAATACTATGTTTTCCCAAAGACATGGTGTCTGACTTGACCCAAAAAATCCCAGATATCGTGGCAGCACAACCCAACTGTGAAGAACATTATTCTGCATATAGGGTCAAATGATGTTGTAAAGCAACAGTCTGATTGCTGAACTGGACTTTAGGGAACTGTTGACACAGTCACCCCCCTAAGCGCAAATGTGTTTATCAGTGGTCCTATACCGTCAGTCAGAAGAGAGATGAGAGATTCAGCCGACTGTTGGGACTAAACAAATGGCTTTCAAACTGAATGTACCGTCCACTTCTGAAGTTCATTGACAATTTAAACCTTTTCTGGAGCGCAGACATCTTTTTAAAGCAGATAGACTTTCCCTTAACAAGCCAGGAGTAAGCTGTTTCCCCTTAATCTGCTTTACTTTCTGCGCTACACATCTGCTCCCTCTGCCAAGGTCACAAAACAAAGGAAGACACAACAAAGTGCGGCAGTGATCAGCAGCACAGCCCCCGCCTGTGCAAAGATTTGACCATGGGAGACCAGAGAGCAGAGACACGAAAACCTCCACTCCCTCTTCACCCGTCCAGCACCCCTCAAACCTTCCCAACCCCGAACCTTCTGAGGATCATCGCTGTCTCTACTGAGTCTCCACACACCCTTTCCCTTATTTCCCCATCAATTATGCACCCCTTCCTACCCCCATGGCTCAACCCGGGCAAAAGTAAAACGCCAAGCACCACTACCAGGATGTCAGAAAACTCCTTCCCCCCAGACTGATAAGGACGCTTGTGTGCAAAATCTGGAGCACTATCTGATATGGTGACGGGCCTTGGCTGAGGACTAGTGATACTAATGACTCTTTCAAGACAAGCCCGGGCCCTGTGGATTCAATTCTTACTCAATTTCTGTGTGATAGGTAATAGGAAAAGAATGGTGAATAAGCACTTACTGCAAAACTTAGCAAATTTAGCATCCATTCCTTGTCAGCTACAGCCTGTCCCAAAAAATGAAAACCACACTAAACTAGCCTTACTAAACGTCAGGTCTTGGCAGGAAAATCATTTTAATCAAATTTTATTACTAAGCACAATCTATTTTTATGTTTTTTAACTGAAACCTGGTTAGACCATAATAACAGCGCTGCTGTTCTCATCGAGTCAGCTCCCCCTAACTTCAGTTTTATGAGTGAGAATAGAGTGAATAAGAAAGGAGGTGGAGTCGCCATTGTTTAATGACTCATTCCACTGTACGCAAATATGTTATGGAAATTTTGTTTCTTTTGAATATGTTGCTCTTCAATTAAGATCTTCCCCTCAAGCGATGTTTCTAAAATCTACAGCCACCTATATGTGCAACCTTCATTGATGACTTCACTGAACTGCTGTCTATTATCTGCATTAACTTTGATGTGTGTATCATTGCGGGTGATTTTAACATCATGTTGACAGCCCCCAGGACAGGGGGACAAAAGAGCTGTGTTGTGTTTTTGAGAACTATGGACTGACTCAGCATGTGACGGAGCCCACCCACAATAAGGGGCACACTCTTGGATTGGGTCTCCAAAGGTCTGAACATTTCCAAGGGTTGTGGTGACTGACGTTGCTCTCTCAGATCATTCCTGTGTTTTCTTTAAACGGCACTATCTCTGTGCCCAAAAAGTGCCAAACAAAGTAATCAGAAAACGGTATATCACTGAAACACCAGTGACACATTTATTCAGCTTTCTCCTCCACACCAGCCCTCTCTGGGCTATCAGTCAGTGGCTTGTAGATAATTTCAACTGTAAAATTAAAATGTTATGATGCCATTGCTCCCACTAAGGTCAAAGTTGTATTGGTGAGAAAGATCTCCATGGAGAAATGTCCTACTGGGGAGAACAGAAAAAGAGAGTGTAGGAAAGCTGAACGAAGGTGGCGGAAAAAACAAATCTCGTGGTCCATTATAACTCCTATAAAGAGAGACTTCGCATTTATAATTTGGAACTGAGGAATGCAAGAAGGTCCTTTTTCTCTGATATTATCTCTAGAAACAATAATAATTCCCGTGCTTTGTTTGCTACTGTTGATAGGTTTACAAACCCTCCAGTACCAGTAGCATCTGACTTTTATCTACCAAGGCCTGCAATGACTTGCCTCCTTCAAAGACCAAAATCAAAAGATTAGACAAACAGTCAGTGCCTCCATATCAAGTCCAGGATAGGTGTTGTACAGTGTTCAAGCAAAATAGTTCCAATATGACAGAATTTCACACGATCAACCATACACACTGGAGGACATTATTCAACATCTGAAACCTCGACCTGTTTGCCTGATGTTCTACCAACGGGACTTTTCAAAAATGTTTCCAATTGTTTGACTTCTGATCTTCTACAGATTGTGAACACATCTCTCTTTCAGGTATCCTTCCACAGGCCTGAAAACTTGCAGTATATCAAGCCACTCTTAAAAAAGAACAACCTAGACAAGTCACTAATGAGCAACTATAGGCCAATATCAAACCTTCCGTTTTTAGTAAAATCATTGAAAAAGTAGTCTTTCAACA
Source organism: Etheostoma spectabile (assembly GCF_008692095.1). NCBI lineage: Eukaryota > Metazoa > Chordata > Actinopteri > Perciformes > Percidae > Etheostoma > Etheostoma spectabile. The sequence continues at coordinate 13,922 of NW_022605073.1, read as the reverse complement.
ACTCAACATTTTTGTCACTAAGCAACAGTTTTGATACCTTTCAGTCGGGTTTCCGCCACACACAGCACTGAAACGGCTCTTGTCAAAGTCTTAATGACATCCACCTTAACACAGATAATGGCAAAATTTCAATCTTAGATACTTGATCTCAGTGCTGCATTTGACACGGTCGACCATGACATACTACTAGACCGATTGGAAAACTGCGTTGGCCTTTCTGGCTTCAGTACTAAATGGTTTGAATCCTACCTAAAGAATAGGGATTACTTTGTGTCTATAGGTAATATGCATCTGAGCGTACAAATATGACGTGCGGAGTTCCGCAAGGCTCCATTCTGGGGCCTCTTCTGTTTAACATCTACATGCCTTCCATGGCTCAGATTATGGAGGAAAAACAAAATAAGTTACCATAGTTATGCGGACGACACACAAATTTACATAACCTTATCGCCAGGGGACTATAGTCCAATACAAAAACTGACTAAGTGCATCGAACAAATTAACGGCTGGATGTGCCAGAACTTTCTGAAATTAAATGAAGGAAAAACTGAGTGGTTGTTTTTGGAGCAAGAGAGGAACGATTAAAAGTCTGCGCTCAGCTTCAAACAACAATGTTAAAAACAACAGACAAAGCCAGAAATCTTTGTGTAGTCATGGACTCAGACCTGAACTTTAACAGCCACATTAAGACAATTACAAAGTCAGCCTACTATCACCTTAAGAATATATCAAGGGTTAAAGGACTTATGTGTCAACAGGATTGGAAAACTTGTCCATGCCTTTATCTTCAGTAGACTTGATACTGTAACGGGGTCTTTACAGGTCTCCCTATAAAAAATCAATCAGACAGCTGCAGCTGATTCAGAACGCTGCTGCTCGAGTCCTCACTAAGACCAAGAGACTGGATCACATCACTCCAGTTCTGAAGTCTTTACACTGGCTTCCTGTGTCTCAGAATTGATTTCAACAGTACTCTTGCTAGTTTATAAATCACTTAACGGTTTAGGTCCAAAATATATTGCTGATCTGCTACTACACTATGAACCACCCAGACCTCTCAGGTCCTCTGGGACAGGTCTGCTTTCTGTCCCCAGAGTCAGAACTAAACAGGGTGAAGCAGCTTCAGTTTCTATGCTCCTCATATCTGGAATAAACTCCCAGAAACCTGTAGATCCGCTGCTACTCTCAGTTCTTTTAAATCAAGGCTGAAGACCTTTCTATTTGATGCTGCCTTTCTTTAAATGACTAATCATTTCTTTAAATTTCTTATGCTGCACTGTAAATTTTATTCTTGTGTTTTATGTTTCTCTTTGTTTTTAACTGTCTATTCATGTGTTTTACCGGTTTTTAATGCTTGTGATTTTTAACTGTTTTTACTTGTGTTTTATCTGTTTAACTGATTTTGTGTAAAGCACTTTGAATTGCCTTGTTGCTGAAATGTGCTATACAAATAAAGCTGCCTTGCCTTGCCTTGCCTAGATTGCTTTATATTAGAGAAATATCAAAAGAGCAAAGCTCACTTCCCTGCTGCGAAGCCATTCAATGGAAATCCTACAATTAAAAAAACCAAACCTTAATAAATACATATCAAAATTACCACCACTTAGAGAAATCGGAACAGAGCCAAAGGCAATCGTATTTTACTTTTTTGATGCTTGACTGCCAAGCCTGAGCCTCCACTTTCAAAATAAATGAGAAAAATACATATTTGAAAAACATGATGTAAGGTCTCTAAAATCTGTCAGGCGGTACTGTAAATCCATTAGCTCTCCCATGGGGGAGACATTCACTGACAGTTTCTTTTTCCTCCTCACCCTGATAGATGCCACAATTACACATTTAGCGACAAGTCGGATCAAATTTGATCAAGCTGCTCTTAGCTATAAATGTTTAAGGCCCTGTCAGTCATTTGAATAATCTTGAGGCAGTTTAGGGTGATGTGGTGATAGGATGTGCCGCTAACTTTCCCCCTTTTTCCATCGTATGAATCATTTCTAGGTGAAAGAATTTTTTTATTTTGTATGTTTTCTTGCAAGATGACTGGTTTGAGTAACGAACAAAGTGTCATGTTTCTATTCCAGTTAAAATACTTTTTTTCACTTTTTGAAGCTCAGTGGAGTTTATCGTGAACTAAAATCCTAATGTGGAGCTTATTTAAAAATGTAAGTTGATACAGCACTGTAACATTGCTGGGGTGGACAGTTCCCATTCATGATTTGTTTTCTGCTCTCTTTTTACATTTTCCTGCAAGATATATTATGAGAGAGCGTGATTCAACTGAAAACACATGTGTGAGAGGTAATCACATTAATGTGAATCGTTTACCACAACATCATATTTGTGCAACCTGCTGCCTCTAACATGCTATCTCACTCACTCACTCGCTCGCTCACTCGCTCGCTCACACACGCAAGGGCACGCAAATGTCAGCAGTGAATGCTTTAATTACATTCCCACAATCAATAGAACACATTAAGTGAAGTATACCAAAGTCCAATAAAGTACTTCGGAACCCTGCTGACCCTCACAGAGATAATTTGCTTTCAGAGAACAAACATCCAAATTACTCCAGCACTGCCTTTCTCTCTGTCTCCCTGTTTTATTTATTTTTAATTCAAAGCTCAAAGTTCATTGCAACTCAACAGTTTGACCCTTCCAGCAGGGGTCACTGTGGTCTTTAGAGACATCCTGCGAATCCCATTCTCCAAGCTGCTGCACATCTGTCCTCATATTACACTAACACACCTCCATTTTTCTGCTAATTGTGGCATGTATTGCATATGTACCTTGGAGTTTAATAGCACAGGGACATTAGCAGCACCAGCATTTTCCTGTAAAAAGGTTATGTGTGAGAAGGGGTAACTCTTTAATAATGTTGTTGGCCGTAGCATTGCTGCTGGTGGTGAATAGTGGGTGTATGGTGTAGATCAGACCTGGGCATCTTACGGCCCGCGGGCCACATCCGGCCCTTTGTGCGTCCCTGTCCGGCCTGCGTGACGCCAATCATAAATTACAAAATAAATTTAAAAAATATCTATGTCGAGTGTGCAATACAACGGTGCTGCTTTTGTTTTGAAAAGCGTTATTTGTATTACATCCGTGTGGACGTATGCGCTTTGCGTGATTGTGAGTGAAGCGGCAATCACAAATTACAAAATACATTTAAAAAAACATCTATGTCGTGCGTGCAATACAACTGTCCTGCTTTTATTTTGAAAAGTGTTATTTATGGACGTATGTCCGTGCGTAACCTGTGAGTGAAGGTGCACAGCGACAAGTGATGCCTGGGTTAGGGAGATGTCCGCTCACGCTAAAAAAAGAAAATTTGATGACGAATGCCGTGTTTTCAACAAGACATGGACTGCCAAGTATTTCTTTACAGAAATTAAAGGTAAAGCCATGTGATTAATCTGTGGTGCACAGGTTGCTGTGTTTAAAGATTATAATTGAATCGCCGCTATACGACGAAGAACGAGGATAAATACCGGAATCTGTGATGACGCGCAAGGGAGGCTGATGGTTGATGGTAAAATTGCAAACCTAACAAGGACTTTTTACCAAATTAACACCCCCAGAGATGCAGTTTCAATCAGCAATTCAATGATTGTTTTGTTTTCTTATTTCAATTTGATTTTAATTTCACATAGCCTAATATAAATATTAAAGGATTAAGAGTTTAAATGAAACCATCAAAAGCAATCTGCTTTTGTAAAAAGTTAAGTTAGGTTAAATGAAATTATAATTATTATTCTTTATCTTAAGGTATATCAAAAATAATATTGAGCAAAATTTAATTGAAATATTGACGATGTGGCCCTCCAGCAGTGCTCGGGTTGCTCATGCGGCCCTCGGTAAAAATGAATTGCCCACCCCTGATGTAGATGCTCAGCCATGTTTTATACCAAAATCAGATTTAATAATAAGCTTTTGCAGACTTGACAACAATGTCAGAATAGAACTACTGAACTACACAAAGGAAAAAATGCATTCAATAGCTTAAAAATGACAACATGGCAGCAGAAGTACTTTTCGTTTTTTTCAGAATACAATTTCCATTTAAATTGTGGATGTAAACCTCTATCATATTACCTGGATACAATTTATCTCGAGTTAATTTTAGTTGAAGCTTGTGAGATGAAGAAACGAGACTCGGGTTATGGGGAGACACCTGAAAAGAACCGTATTGTCACTGGGAGATTCAAAAAGATAGTTCTATTAATAATGTCAGATGAATACGTTTTTTTGTAGGTTGGTAAAATTTGATGTATTCTTTTGCGGTACATAACGTGCGGGTGTGCACATGTGGGAACGTTAGTCCTTTTAACACTGGCCTGAATTAGCCATACATAAAAAAGTATGCAGCCAATATTTCAGAGCATGTGCGAGTTTTTTGATTTTTTTTTTTTTTTGTATGGCCGATCTGCAGCCATATGTGCCTTGCAGTACAAGGAGTTCTACAGAAAAGGCAGAAGAGAGAGCCACAGATTGATTTTGTGTGTCGTCAAACAGCTGTATGCTCTAATGATGTGATAACACTTAAAAAACGCACAGGCAAGGGCAAAAAGCCTGTAAGAGATAACCGCTTGTGTGTGTGCATTGATGTCTATGTATGACCATGCATGTGTCAGGAGTTGTGTTTCATTCAGTGATGAAAAGATATTTGCACCTAACCAAAGGGCATTTGTATCTGTACTTCTGCCACACAAATACTCGGACATCCAACACATATACCTAATCTGTGCAATTACAGTTGCACCAACTGCCAGTGTTTATGGTGCAGATCAGAGCCAAATAGGCTTTTTGTTGTTGTTTTTTGGTCAATCCATCTGTGTCTTGTTGATCTGGAAAGGGTGTACCGAGCTGGAGATTGGGATAACATAAGTCAACCCTTCTTACTGACGACCTGCTGTACAGGAAACCTTGCGTGAAAGCCCTTTACAGCCCTGTCAGCTGCTGCTATAAGGCAGCCCCGTCAATGAGCAGAGCAGGACATAGTGTTAGATCTGCCAGGAGAGATGGGGAGGGCAGTAAGGGGACAGGAAACAAAGAACGGAGGAAGAGATAGAGAACATCAAACCAAAGAAAACGATGTGGCCTGTTCTTGTCGTACTTCTCAGGCATTGGACTCAGAAGTTAATTGGCTAACGATCCTCCAACGTAAGCCTGTGCATAATCCTCCGGTGCACTGCTGACCCAAGTCAGAGTTTTCCACTTGATAATAGTGATCGAATAGTGCCCGATATTCGCGTTTTTATGTGTATTGCTACGGCCGATTTTCCCGGCGTTATTTACAGACAGGCGTTCACACAGGCAGCTCAGTGTTGCTAGAGAGTGCCTGCATTTACGTGCGACCGTGCACTGCCCCTCTCTCAATAGCAGAGTGCTGGAAGCCTTGGCTAAAATATTGCCATACATGTTGAAAGTGGAAACACATACCTCTATGTGCTTGCATCTAAAGCTAAGCAAGTTTGTGGGTCCAAATGGAAATGTGAATACCTCTTCTATAAAAGCTTGCCATTGTATTGAGGGAGCTGCAAATAGCTAAGTTGTAGGCTATCCGTATGCATGCGGTAGCTGTTACCAACACTGGTCATAGGATAAAGTAACGTCAACGTTGTTCCGTGGGAGTTTTATTCTGCGACCACCTGGCTGTTTGGATCCGTGTGGTGTGTGAGACACACACACACCAGACTCTCTCTCTAAGCTGGGCGGAGTTACCATCGCGCAGTGATATCAGAGTGCACCACCCATCCCCCACCATTACCCCCCCACACTCCAGAAGATCTTCAATGATGAAAGATATGTTTTATAAGTAGTTGAATATTCATGTACCAGGCATAAGTGCACCGCGCATGCCTTACTTGTGTTTAGAGCCACTTGCTGACGTGTATCATTATCAATCAACTTCAATGGTGGTTAAGTTTTGTCAGTCAGCGTCAGCAACCAAACAGAACGTGTGTGTGTGTGTGTGTGTGTGTGTGTGTGTGTGTGTGCCGCTCCACTGAAGAAGAGATTTTAAAACTTTGAGAGATATACGTGGTTGAATATTTATACCTTTTTAACGGCGATGCAGTTTAGAATAGAAACTTGAACAATTTGTTGCTTAATGTGCATCTGACATCACCTTGTTTTCCTCTGCTGATTTATGTTTGGCAAATCTGCCAGCTTCTTTTACATTTTTGCTTAGACCTACTGCTGTGTTGTCTTTACATATTAGGCTGCATATTAGCCTTAGACATGCTCAATTTATTTTATGTAGAAAAATGAAACCGTGGCAATCTTAAATTACAAATCAACCACTTTTTTTCAATGGCTACTTTTAGGTGCATCACATACCACACAAAAATTAAGTGAAACACACCCAAAGTCTATCTTTCAATTGTCAAACACTTCCACACCCTAAAAGCCTTTGAAGGCTAAAAAACGTTGTAGTTTTGTCACATACAAACAGATACTGTGGTCATCTTAAATACCGCACATGTTTGTTACACTACAATCTGATACAGAGAAAGTTGTCCATCTGTCCATAGAACTCTACCTTCCACTTGTATCTAAGAACCATCGTTCTGCCAAAACACGGCAGTGACATCTCCAATACTCCATCTTTCTGACTTGATGCAGGTTCTCTTCAACAGTTCTGAGTCATGGAACACACTAGCCTTAGTGGACACATATTTCTCTGAATGCATCAGTCAATGAATAAACCCAATTTACCCTATAACGGTGCATTCTAAGAAAATAAATAAATAAAAAGTCCAGAGAGAATTGTGAATATGTTGAATATGCATCAAATTTCACATACATGAGCCCTGGGACTTGTAAGGTAACAAAAATACTGAAGAAATGGTTTATTCTCAGATATGGAGCACAAAATATGCAGGTGTTATTGGTGTTACTAATTGAGTAATATTTATGTAAAATTTCCCATCCAAACATGTAGCTGCACAAATAGCGTTGGTGCGTACTGCAACATTTCCCCATCCTCCATTTATATTAGGACTGTTAAACGGAAAGGTCTACTGACACCTTCTGTAAGCCTCAGGAACGGATCAGATTCTGTGAAGAGGTTGGATGAAGTGCAAGAGTGCATGCAATTTCCCAGCTTACAGCCTGAGAGATACTGTTGGTTCCAAAGTCATATTGACTATGGGATTTCAAACATCATGCCATGCAATCCTAAGGAAACATACCCTTCATTCACATTTAATTTGAAAGGTGTAGATTTCATGGGGCTTGGTAGCAGGGTGCAGAAGTGAGGAAGAAGAGAGAGAAAGGAGGAATAAACTGCTGCATGGAGGCTGATTCTTTTATGCAAGTGAAGCTCTCCTTTCAAAGGTGGGCGAGGGGGTCAGGAAATGAGGCGGTGGAGGTGGGCGAGTTCTTCGATAGATGCTTCCTCGTCCTTGCACGGGGGCTATAAACCAAAAGCCCTGAAAGCCCACCACGCAGACACTATCACCACCAGCCTCATCATCTTTCTTTGAAGACTTTCTCTTTTACAGACACATTGGCACTCGGGTCATTCAGTATTTGCAAATCTGTTTGCTATGTAAGGATTTAGTTTCCAGATGAAGGGTTTTGTGTCACATATGGAAGTAAAAAAAGAGTTCCAGAAGAACAGTTAAGTGTATTTGAGAGTTAATTTTGAAATAAGCCAACTTTAGGTTTGTTAAAAAAACTCGTGAATAAAGCTGGTGAAAGTGTGTTTCCATCCAACGGCTTTAAAGCGAATGAAAACCTTTGCGTAATGACGTCACATGCTGTTTTGCAATCAAATTGGTATCTGAATTGATTTTAGACATTTTAAGATGTTTGCATTCATTTTCACACTGAATCGCACAACGTTTAAGCAATCATTTGTGAACAAAGTTTTTCTAGACAAAATGGATTGCGCCATCTACGAGCACATGATCAATATTGCACAAGTTTAGTACTTATGTTCCCGCTGATAGTGACATATCAAGCTATAACAAAACAGCAACGCTATCAACAAATTGCTATGATGATGCAGATGCAACTTGCCTTTTATGGTCCCTCCGGCACCGCTGAGAGACAACTCTTTTTTGAGACATGTCTCGCTGTTTGAGTGCCTTCTTTTTAATCGGAGGACGTCCCACAGCTTGTCGTAACTTTGTTGACCATTTCCTTTGCCACTTCTAAATTAAATTAAAATAAATTAAATTCAGAAAGTCTCCGTCTCCTCGTTCGTCCACTTCCATCTGTTTTTGTTGACACCCGCCATGTGTGCAAACAAAATGGAAACACTGGGCAGAAATTAACAAAAACATCTTCGTTTTTTCGACTGGTTGCAACCATAAAATGACCTAAAACCTAATCACAATTCATTATTTATTCAGCAAATAACGTTTCCATCAGCGTTTATCGCATAAGCCGTATATCAATCAAGAGAAAATCCGATGAGACGGACGTATTCCTTTGAGTCAATATTCATGAAATTCCATCGAATTTTACTGTTTCATAAGGCATTTTTCATTCTATGTATATCACTTAATTCGAATAATAACGTGTGGATGGAAACATAGCTACTAACACAATACTACTAGAAGGTGTTGGTATGTGTTTATATTATAGCACACCAGAAGTATTCCTAGTCTGACTGTTATATCTGCTAATAAAAAAATTCTTATCCAAACCACAGTGGGAAGTCGCTTGATAACACCGTTAAACACAGGCCAGTTTTTGTGTGACACAGGGTTGTTGTTGTGTGGCATCCTAATTATTCCAAATCATGTGATCAGTAACACCTTAATTGCATATTGGTTGGGTGAAGTGTTGTATTTGAATTCATAATTACAAATCAGCTTCCAGACCAACAGCGTACAAATTAGCTGGTTCAGTGATTGTTTGTGGAAACAGCAAATAATGTTAATAACCTGCATCATTGTACTAATAAGTTAAGCAGCAGTGTTCGTGCAATTTTATACCATAGAAACATCAAGTATGCTGGCACACACACACAACGTATATACATGATATGATGTATATATTAGCATGAACAGAAATGATTCATTCACAGAGGTAAAGAAAGACGTGAGACAAGAGGGAATTGACAATGTTCATTAACTTAATATGGTATCTTTTTCTTTTGGTGCTCTCCATTTAAAGAGGGTGAGCGTGGAATGAGGGAGATTAGCTACCATGCTTGTTCTCCCTATCAACCAAAACCAGGATCCTGTTGACGTGGAGACGCACTCCCACATGCCTTTAGCCAATCACAGCACTCTAGGGCACATCTAAGCATGCATTTTTTATCAGGTGCCTAACATAAGTCCTTTGAGTTGAATAGCGTTTGTCATATCACCTTACTTGATTGGATTTATCCTCACAGAGTCATGCAGTGTTTTTCAAATATAGTGAAGTGGAACGAACAACAAAACGCATTTAAAATCAAATGGACCCTCGGAGCCGATGAGACTTCACATCTGTCGGTCCGAACTCGCCAAGCTTCTTCAACTGCTTAAGTCTCTTTCGTGCTCAGACTTATTTATTTTTCTGCTTATTTTAGCAGGATATAAAGCACAGATGAGGGATGGGGCATGCAATTCACCCAGCACTGCTAACAGCGCAATAGCTCAACATGATAGATTTATCTGTGTATAGCTGTGTATCTGTGTGTGTTCACAGACTACAGCGAGCATGTTCGCTGCACAATGTGTGTGTTTGTGATGTAAGCGAGTGTCGGTGTGTGTGAACTCTGCAAAAGAAAACGCTATCATTTTTCCTCCCTCAGGAGGCAGGTATCGCACTCCTTTTGTGTTTGCAAGCAAACGGGAAACATAAGACCTTTCTCCCTGAAACCTTTAAATGTCCCTGTACATTGAAGTACAGCTATGTTGGTAACACTCTACCTATAATCTCGTTATAAGCAGCTATAGCAACACTTATACATGTTTATTAATGACAGCATTGTCAGCAATCGTATGTTATTACTTATGACATTATACTCTAATTTTTCTAAAACAGCCTCCATTTTTAGGTGCCCACAGGAGGAGTTACAGTCTTGCCAATTACATTAATAAGTACACATATCTCCTTAAAATTATATAATATTGGGTTATGAAATTTATCAAATGTTAATATAATGCTTATAAAGAGATAGGAAAGTGTGCTGCTACTATTAAATATAGGTAACGCAAGTGTGTTCTTTTTCTATTCTCTTATCTGTGACATCTGTGCAGCAGTCACTCTCAATGCTAGAGTGCATGGGTGTGATTCCATTGGCAATCATATTATCATGTCAGCCCTAGGAGACACATACTGACAGAGCATGATAAGTGAAATCACAATGTTACAGATCAGTGTGTTGTTGGACATAGCATTGGTGTGCATCAGATTCATGTAATTGATTTCCCATGATATGTATAGGAATAAATGAATGTGGATCGATGCATCGTCATATATTGCACGTCTTCCTCTGCTGTCGTGATGCTACACAACATATTAGGCTTACAGGCATTCTCTAGTCAAAGTGTGTGTGAGGTGTGTTGGCATGCACCTAATTGGACACCTGTGGAGGGTGGGGTGCAATAACAATGGCACAAGGTGTGTTAATCATGAACTTTACACACATGCACAGTACACATTTTCCCAGGGGACCAGTGTCTCTTACCGCCTCCTGCTCTATAATAACCACAGTCTGCTTCAGATGAAGTACAGCATCTGTGAAACAGCAGGGTGACTGAGCACACAACACAGACTACTATATACAAACGGACCACTGCACAGTGAGCCCGATCTTATACACTGGGTGACCAGATAAGACTGAGAATATGGGGGTGGGGTGGGGGTGGGGAGATTAACCTATCAACCAGTGGAAATACTAGGCAGGGTTCAGTGAATCAGGGTGGTGGTAAGGGAATAATGAGCAGAAAGTAGATATACAGTGTGGAGATGGATAGCAAATTGAGAAGAAACATGAAGCAGAAATGTTTTTTAATCTGTATATTTATTGTTTAATCTGTGTAAATATATATATATATATATATATATATAATATATATTATTAGATATATAATATATATATATATATAGTTGCTATAATTGTCGATGAGTGTTAACTCCTATGTTATTCAAGGTTCAATAAGCCGGCAAGGAGGGAAATACAATTCGAAAAGATGAGGGAGAGGGGAGAGGGGTGGAAGAACACAGTAAATCCTCTACCCTTTTTATCCTCTTACAAACTCCAGGTTGCACTTGTGCTGGGAACTTTATTCCAGCATCTTTCTCTGCATTGTGGAAAACAACTGCTTCCATCCGTGTTGACTGAGATATATATTTAAATGACAATGACACTTCACAATGAAGAGTTGATGCATTAAATGTGGAATGGAAACATGAATAAATACTGAGGAAAGTTACAGTACGTTACAAGGGTACAGTTACATTTCAAAACTTAATTCAATGTAGTTTTATAGAGGGATTTAATAACTATCTGGTGAAATGTTAGTCCCATTCATCATTTTTACAGGAAAATGTGAAGACAACTGCAGTTCCTTAAAGGGAACATACGATTAGGGCTGTTCAATTAATTGAATTTTGATTTCAATTTTGATTTTGGCTCCCAAAGATCGCCAAAAATAGTATAATCGAGGAAAAGATTATTTGCCATGTTTGTTGCAAGAACACTCTTCTTTTGGCTTGCGCACATCCGCCCCTCCTGAAGCCATAAAATCTCTCAGCAGTCAGGGGGGCGAGTCGTGTGCATCCACTGGAATTTAAAAACTCAGCGCGAGTAAAGATGGCAGAAGGAGGGCAGCACAGCAGAGAGTTGGTGAGCAAAAAAGACAAATCCAACTCCGTTTGTCTGGGTAACGTTAGCTTACCCTGCCTCTCGTTCCTCTTCTTCCCTGCTGTTGTAGACGTTGTATCCCCCAACACGCTCTATCTATTAAAACTTTTTCCAGCTGGGTGCATAGGCCTACTGCTCAAAACCAACCAACATAAAAACATAGTAATGTTCCTTCAGCATTTATTTCTTCTGTAAAACTGTACAATTTTTCGTTTCCGACCCTCATATGGTCATGAAGGCTGGGTCATGACAGAAAGAACGAGATCCAGGGTACAGCACGGGCCGAAATGGGTTTCCTCAGGAGGTGGCGGCGTCTCCCTTAGAGATAGGGTGAGAGCGCCAGTCATCCGAGAGGAGCTAGACGAGTAGAGCCGCTGCTCCTTCGCGTCGAAGGAGCCAGTTAAGGTGGTTCGGGCATCTGGTAAGGATACCTCCTGGGCGCCTCCCTAGGGAGGTGTTCCAGGCACGTCCAGCTGGGAGGAGGCCTCGGGGAAGACCCAGGACTAGGTAGAGAGATTATATCTCTACCTGGCCTGGGAACGCCTCGGGATCCCCAGTCGGAGCTGGTTGACGTGGCTGGGAAAGGGAAGTTTGGAGTCCCCTACTGGAGCTGCTGCCCCCGCGACCCGATACCGGATAAAGCGGATGAAGATGGATGGATGGATGTAAAACTGTATGTAAAATGAGTCAACATGAGTCACGTAACATTCTAAGGTACCGTGTATGTGCTGGTTTTTCCTTAGGTAGCTAGTAAATAGGCCCACTGAGGGCAAATTATTGTTCATATTTTGGCAAGATGTTAGAATGACAATAGGGTAGTAGTGGTCATAGAGTGAAAATGTGACGTGTGATGCAATATCGTTATGTCTATACATATGTTATGCCTATGATATCTCTTAAAAAGCTGAACCGACTCACAATGGTAAACCGATTTTATTCTGATCCAAAGACTCTCTGGAGATAAAGAATACTAAGATATTATACTCTGGACACTAGTTATATAAGTATAAAAATTATATTATATATATATATATATATATATATAATATATATCCATTATATCCAAAGGTTAATAAATAATCATGAGAAATAATCGTGATTTTTATTTTACCATAATCGAGCTGCCCTACATTTAAAAACTTTTTGTATTTTCTGTCACATCAAATTAAAGGTGGCCAAAACAGAAATAAATGATGGAAACGAATTTTAGACAAATCCTGTGAGCTAAACGTTCAGATTTCCAACTGTTCTGAATTTGTTCTACTCTCTGCTCAGTGTTTCTCAACTCTAAGCCGGCCTTTTTCAACTGGGCAGCTGCTCCAGGTATGCAGGACTGGAGTGTTTATTTTACCGCGCTACTACGCTGGTGCCACATAGGTACATGCTAAATGCAAGTGATGTTAAATTTCCCAAATTCGGTGTCAAATTTTAGTGTTGCGTTGTTCCATTACAATTAATGTTTGCCTCGTGCTAACTATTAGTGGCTGCACGCTAACATGAGATAGCGTAATAATTGGCGGTCCATGATGGTAATTCTCCAAAATTTCTGGGTCAAATTACTGCTGGACATGTCCGGTTCTGTATTTTTTTGGCTTAGAAGCTTTTATTGGTGATTTTCATGGTACAAAGTCCTGCTATAAAGCTAGACCGTTGTAGTAGCTCCAGCTGCAAATAGTGTAAACAACAGCGAGTGTCAATCCCTGATTTAAGTGGAGTGCAAATTTGAGTTGCGCCATGACGTACTTTGCGACAAGTAGCATACAAGATGCTAATGAGAACTAAAAGTCAGCAATCAAACACAAACAAGGTTGTCACTCAAAATGGTGTTTTGAGCTAACGTTAGCAATCAAACAACATAGATAACTAAAACGTTTGTATATGATTACCATCTTCTGTTGTTGTGTAATGAGAAAAGTTTATATTTCATGGATTTCACAATTTTCAGTATGACACGTCAGGCCATACAAAACCGTTTAAATCTGACCCATGCGCGACTCAAATCTGCACTCGACTCACACGGGGTGAGCGATTAGCGAGCTGCGGCGGAGCTCAGATTCCAGAAGCTCTCTGGCCAATCAGAGCAGACTGGGCTTTGTCGGGAGGAGGGATTAAA
>NW_022605072.1:0-16294 GCF_008692095.1 Etheostoma spectabile | reverse complement strand
TAATAAATGAGTTTGGCTTTTAAGAAATATAATGAAAGCCTTCATATTGTATGTTATCCTTTCTAAGTGCACAGTCAATTGTGTCTTCTTAGGACTTAATCAAATGTTTAATATTCGTCACAATTCTAAAGCACATTGTGGTCCCTGTGGAGTTGGGGGACTGCAATGGAATCGCTGTGCCTTTCCTAGCATTAACACATTGGCTGCTGCGTGTTGCACAGACAAAGCTCTTTTCACAAACTGCTCCCTGTGAGAAACAGGTGTCCTTGAGCTTGTTTCTTTGTAGCTTCACTGCTTAGGCTCTCTGCAAATATGGGAGGCTCCCTTCCTTGAACACAGCAAACAGTTGCAGCACATTTCTGGTTTCCTGCCATTGTTTTCGCTTTTTTTTCTGGTCATTGCAAAATTGCACCTTTTTGCTTGGATAATCAGGGTTATTTCATAGAGCTCTTCACTAAAAGAGAGAATGTATCCTAAATGACCTCTCTGTGGAAAGGCCCAAGGCACACACCGATAGCTCTATGTCAGTGATGCCTTCATTGGAAGAGAATTTGATTGTATTTCCCCTTGTAAAATATATTTTTTTTAATGCTAAGGTCATCATGACTCGTAAGATTTACTAGGATTCTGGAGTGGGTCCAGCTAATATTGGTCCCACTTATTATTTCTGCCTTGGATTTATTGTGCCATGCTATTTATAGTGATGTTTTATAAACGTAATTTTTTCCTAGTTGGGCACAGGCTCTCAACAAGCACAAAGATGCATAAATACAATAATACACACGTAGACACAGACCACAAACACATCCATCAAATACACACACATAAAAACAAGGCTGGGCATCCTATCCAGAGGTAACTAAATTGGTAATTGGTACCATAGGAATTAACTCCAGGAGAGATTTTATTGACTTGCATTGTTACCCAATAAGCTATCATACACATATTATTTGATAGAGCAGGGATCACACTCTTTATTGTTATTTTTTGGCAACTTCCCCACAGTTTCTGGGTTCACAGCCACTGATGGAAGATGTGCACAGGATTTATTTTTATAATAAAGTGGAGAGAGGCGAAAACAAAGATCAATACAGATTATCCTCCCTCTCTCCAAGCAGCAAACACATGTATGATTACAGGATGGGTAAGATAAATATGGAGTACTTTGACTTATTTATTAGCAGGCACACTGTTAATTGGATCGATATCGGTAAATACTTGGCTGTAGGAAACACAAAATAAACATATAATGTCTCACCAAAAAACAATGAGCAAATTTAAACGGTGGTAAGTCTGTTTTCCAAGTGGTGGCTCAGCTTCAATACAAATTAGTCCAGAAGGTAGGAATAATGTGACACACCATTTAGTATGTCATTCGAAATCTCTATGGGAAAATAGTTTTGGAATATCACCTCTTCCAATGAGACATACTGTTGTTTCGTTGATAGGATGGTGGAGCAATGTTTTGGCCTTAATGTAAGTCTGGCTTTTGCATAGCCCAGGTTTCCTCTTCTGATGGCTGTTTTGTTTGCTCAGAAATATGGACTACTTTACTTTGCCTATATAGGACAGAGCCAGGCTAGCTTTTTCCATGTTCCCAGTTTTGTGCTAAGCTAAGCTAACAAGCTGCTGGCTGCGGCTTAATGTTAGCGTAAAAACATTAAAGTGATATTGATAACCATAGATATGAGGATACAATTAAAGTTTTGAAGGAGGAATTCTTAGTATAATGGTGTATTTCCCACAGAGGTGGACACATTTACTGTTTACAGGAACAACAGGACAAGACATGATTTTGATAAAAGTGCCAGTGGACTGAGATATTCTGATAACCAGTATATACTCTAGGTAACACTTTGAAAAATGATTGAAAAAAAACATTGAAAAGTACTTTTCATTTCATTGTGAGGGATTGTGTGGGACCCATATTCCCTCCACCTCAAAGTGTACAAACCATCCTGCTCCAGCAATACATCACCATTTCCTCTTCACTAATTAGCTCTCATTCAGTCGTCAATACCCTTGATTTCCTCACCGCTCAAAAAGCTCCAAGCACACAGTCTTCTAAAAGGGGTTGTTCGATCACATGCATAAACAAAACCATTCATCCCTGACCAATATTCTTCAGTCATCTCCGTATTCGAACTTCATAGTGGATTTCATTTTCATAACACACATCTTGTCATGTGAATAATTGATTGAATCGTTTATCTATCTCTACCCTTTTCTGATTTGTAACTGTCCATTCGCAACAGACGAGAGCTGAGTAACTGCTAGTTTGAAGGTGACTTAGGACACATTACAGAAAACAGTGTTATGGACAATATGCTGGTTTTGCAGCTTAAAAACCACTGTGCAAAAATCTACCAATGCAGACAAATGATCCAACTTTTAAATTGCACTTTCTGTAACAGTGATTGCTGTTGTTTCTGATTGTTTATTTGGGTTTGATTCTCAAACAAACTAGCATAATGCTATGTTGTTTAACGCCCAAACATGGTACTTTTCCAGCAGCACATAAAACTGTCTAAAATCCCACTTCCTGATCACTGTCAAAATCTAATCATTCTAATTCATTCTAATATTAATGGGACAAGGATTGTCTTCCTGGGAATTTCATCCAAATATGTTTGTAATATTTAGGAATATTTAACAGACTAGGGAGAAAACACAGCCTTCTTTCCATTTTGTTAAGAGATAAATGTTTTTGTAATTATCCTTTTAATAATCTACATCCATTATGCCTTTTCTCTCTCTGGCCATTGTGTGGCACTGTGGTGTAGTTGTGACATGTTATGTCTCTCTGCTCTGAGACTAAATGGTGGACAGATTGAGAAAAAGGGCATATTCTGGTATTTGACTATGCACTGAAATTATATTATATTAATTAATTAATAATATTAATTAAATATTATTGTTACATGACATGACTATTGTGTGAAGAAATTGCACGAAAACATGATGCAGAATCAAAGGAGGATTATTTGTCGTTTTAAACACATATTCATGAATGTATTAAAGATCCTTGGCAGTCAGTGTCATGTCTGGCATCATTTATTTAAAAGTATGTATATATACTGCTAATATTAATATTATATTATATTATATTAATTTTTTACATAGAATCTCTGCCATCGTAATTCCCTAGTTGAATTTTGGATGATGACTGAGACGGAATGATGATTTATGAACTAAAGCATTGAAGGCGCCTCTGACATCTGCAATATGCATGGCCAAACAGACATCGTGACCTGTTTACGTTTTCCAGTTATTCCTTGATTTTACACAGACAAACACTAAGGGACAGAGATCTCAGAGGCCCACCCTGGTCTTACAACAACACCAGTCTCTCCTCTTGCCGTCTACTGACCTTTGATATTTCAGTCCTGTGCGTGTATTGTCTGTATGTGTGTTTTCTTTCAGCAGTATGCAGAGGAGCAGAGGCTGTCTCAGACCATAACACCCTGTGATGGATCAGTGCTCTTACACAATGAATGAAGCTTAAGTGTTTTGATTGATTTCTCATTTACTTCCCTCACCAGTTGTAGAAATATATGTGTGTCGAGCGGCTGCACTGGGGCTACTGGTCAGAGAGGGCCTGTAGTCTCATTGTGAAGAGTGGTCCTGTTTCAGATCAATGGTAATCCAGACTATGATGTGATGGGGTTTGCTGTATGTGTGTGAGTACAGCTGAAGCTAATAGTGAATGACAAGTGATTTATTTGCCTGCAACCGTTTTGTTCACATATACAATACAACAGATTCAAATATAAACACTGCATTCCACCAAAGGTATTTGAGCCCACTTCATAAAGTGAAGAACTATATACATGTGAGAAAGGAAGTTAATCTTGACTCTGTTCAGTGGGAGATGCTGGAGTGCAGTTAGAGAAAGAATAAAGAATTCTCACTTAAGTCTGAAACAAGCAGTGAAAATAACGTTACACAGCTGAAACAGCAGTGATCCATTCCAAATCAAAAGTAATCCAAAAATTACTTGTGCAAGCATTTACCAGGGCTCAAGCAGTCTAAGTTTGCTGGCCAATTTTCTTCTCAGAGGATAGTCAAGTCAATTTATTTATAGAGCCACTTTAAAAACCACCTAGGCTGAACAAAGTGCTGCACA
Source organism: Etheostoma spectabile (assembly GCF_008692095.1). Lineage (NCBI taxonomy): Eukaryota > Metazoa > Chordata > Actinopteri > Perciformes > Percidae > Etheostoma > Etheostoma spectabile. The sequence continues at coordinate 12,168 of NW_022605072.1, read as the reverse complement.
AAGTTACATTATGTTTATAAAAACATAGGATGGACAATATAAAGTAGACACAATGAACATCACACAAACAACACACTTCTATACAAACAGAGGAAAGATATTGGTTTAGCAATAGACCTGAGATGAAAGCTGTATTTGACAACATAATTGATTTTGTCAAATTTTAATGCTGGGTCCAAGATGAAACCTAGATTTCTGGCAAAGGGGTACACACTTAAGGCTAAAGTCCCCAAATTTTTCGAAAGTGCGTCAACTGAATGTGGGGGCCGAACAACATGACTTCCGTCTTACTCTCATTAAGTTGAAGAAAGTTTTTAGCACTTAATGTTTTTCAGGCAGTGAAAAGGAAATTTTAAAGAGTTCGTAGAGGCAGGTGCCTCTAAAAACAGGTGGTACCAACCGATGGTTGTCATCAGCATAACAGTGAAAGCTATGTTATGTTTGTGAAGACTGGAGCCCAATGGGAGCATGTACAAAGAGAATAACATTGGCCCTAAAATCAAATCTTGAGGTACAACCTTTTTTTTTTAAAATTTGAATTGAACCATTGTATAGCAACAGCCTGTATCCCTACCCTTTGCTGAAGGTTATCCAACAAAATGGCATGACAACAGTGTCAAATGCAGAACTAAGATCCACAAGAGTAAAATAGCACAATTTCCTCCGTCACCGAACAGCAAGAAATCAATTGGCACTTTAAGAAGTCCTGTTTCTGTGCTATGGTGTACACTGAAACCAGACTGAAATTGTTCAATAAAGAGAGAGCTGAGCAAGAAAACCTTCTCTCAAAATCTTTTACATAAACAATATTTAGGAATAGCTCTAAAGCTGTAAAAATCAGTAGGGTAAAGTTTGTTTTTTTTAAATTAGAGGCTGAACCACAGCATGTTTAAAGCTAGATGGGATTCTGCCATTCACAAGATAATTATTTATACAGACCAGAGGCAGGACCAATAGTATCAAATATCGCTTTCAAATAACAAAAGGGGACAATATCTGAAGATGAATAGGTAGGTTTCATGGTGCGATACAATATCCATCAATGCTAACAGGGCCCAGGCACAAAACATTCAGAGAAGCAGGGCATAGGATGGACTTCGAAGGGTCATGATCAGTAGGTGAAATACAAATCTGATAGTCCATCTGCATACATCCATCCATTCCTCCATCCATCGATCTATCCATCTATCTGTCTGTCTATCTATCTTCGTCCACTTATCCAGTCTTTGGGGGGAGCAGCTCCAGCAGGGGACCCCAAACTTCCTTTTCCCGAACAAAATTAACCAGCTCTGACTGTGGGGGATCCTTAGGCATTCGGAGATATATACCCTCCACCTAGTCCTGGTCTTCCCGAGGCCTCCTCCCAGCTGGACGTGCCTGGAACACCTCCCTAGGGAGGCCCAGGAGGCATCCTTACCAGATGCCTGAACCTTCTCAAATGGCTCCTTTCGACGCGAAGGAGCAGTGGCTCTACTCCAAGCTCCTCTCGGATGACTATGTGTCCCACCCTATCTCTTAGGGAGACGCCAGCCACCCTCCTGAGGAAACCTATTTCGGCCACTTGTACCTTGATGTCGTTCTTTCGGTCATGGCTAGTGTCAACCTAGTTGATTTGTTTTTTAGGTTTTTAAATCAACAAGGTAGTGTCCCTTGTTGATTAAAAGCAAAGAATTGTTCTGTGATGTCACAGCATGTGACAGATAAAAAGGGCATGAGCAAACTCCAGAGATTTGGTTGCTACCTATCTGTATTTGATAAAATGTAAGCAAAATTACTGTGAAAAATTGAAGTATTACTATAAGTAATGATATAATGCATGTTGTTTCAGAATTCTGCACCAGCATGCAACTATAGTTGTAGGCTGGTTATCAAATTGAACCCTTTTTGTCTCAGTGCAAGGATGGGCTCATTAAAATATTTGGACTGGAGCCCATTATCGCTACGAGTGACTACTGTTTAGGACATGCAGCACATTGTTTACATTCTGCTTATAAAGGTCCAAAATGTAATATATTTACTGTAATAAATCCAAAAATGACCCCAATGCATCATCAGATATTAAGAAACATGCAAAGTATTTTCTCCTTTTGTAATTCCGTTCCGTGACGGAATTTCTGTTTGTGTTTTGGCCTGTGTGTGTATCAATGCCCAGTTGGACAGCCAGGCGGGTTGCCAGATATACCTGTAAAAATGTAAACCCAGCAGGCTAAAGCTGTAAGGTTAGTACAGCCATGATAGCAGCGAACAAACGAACAGGATCCACAGAGATAGATTCTACCCGACCGGAAAAAAATGGCCTGTTTCTAACAGTTGCGTGACCAGAGACATAACAAACCGGGCAAATATTGGAGGTGTATTGAGAGAAGATTGAGACAGCTTAGAGCCCAAAATACTGCAGAGTTGGCTAATTTACTGAAACAGGTAAGCATTAGATTCAGGTTAATTTATCACGGCTACTATGGATGGGCATCTTAGTATGGATAGTATTATACAGTATCATACCATTTGTGTAATCTCGTGCAGAGCATGAATTATAAAGCTATAGTACCTGACTTGTTTACATACTTGCAAAAACATTGAGACACAGCCAGTAAAGTGATCCCAACTGGTCCCGGTTCATGCCGCCATGCTAACCATGCTAAGTGCTAACATTAACAGGACCAGGCAAGCGGGCCCATGGCTGTTTACAACGTGCAGCGTGTTCAGCGGCCGTAGCGGACAGCGGCCTGTTGCCGATAGCAGTGACTCATTTTAAGCCAAGAGAGGGGGCTGTGTTATGCTAGTAGCGGCTACGTAACCTGCAGAGATAAGGAGCGTGCTACAGAGGTTATGTACGCTCACTTCTTTCCAACACCACACCCCAAAATTATTTTTTTTATTTTTTAAACTTGTACTCTTCAGACCTTTCTGACACTGACTAAAGTGACATCACTGGCTATGTGCTTCCTCTGAGCCCCAAAACATTTTTAAAACTTTCTTTACATATACATTAATACTCCCCAAGACCTGTACACAGACTTTGATGTGTAAATTGATACCCTTTAGGGTAACTTTGTCTGCCTATTGATTTAGTCTCTTCATTTTGCATGCTCTATACCATCTTTACCTTTCATTCCTGAACATTCAAACCTATCCAAAACTGAAAGAAATTACCAAACTAGATGGAAACAACAAGTTTAATTGAAAATGGTTGGAGTTGGTCACCATAACGTTATTAACTAAGTTGACACTTCCTATAGCTACTTTACACTCTCCCAGGTCAGCAGCTCCTATTAACATTAACTTCACACAAAAACACACGTGTTTGAGCCAAACAGTTGGAGGACGGGACCGTCACGGTTGGTACCTGCTTGTGTGGGTCACTGTGGTTATCTCCTGCTGTGATGATGCAGTTGAAATAGAAATGAGCCCAGCATGCCAAGACATGCTGTGGCTTTCAGTATATGCTTCCACTGCCCTGGAGGATAGATAGCCATATTGAGTGAAAAACTTGAATACATTGACATTCTTTTCATCAATAACTGCCACTGGTTGATGTATCACTTGTTAATTTATTTATTGTTGTGCTGGATGTTGTTGTTCAGGGGTTTTACGTGAACCTTACATACATATAGCTTCGAAAAGTAAAGCACTGTAATTTGAAAGCGTTTCACGTATTCTTTGAATGCACTGATTACTACTCAGTACTACACTACTACAACTGCTGCTAAATAAGAACACTGTGGGCTGCAGAGGAGAGGGTTGGGTGGTCTTAAAGGTCCCATGGCATGTGGAATTTCACTTGAGGTTTTTTACCTTTAACACGAGTCCCCCAGCTTACCTATGGTCCCCCGTGGCTAGAAAGGCGATAGTGTCAACCGAGCCCTGGTTATCCTGCTCTGCCTTTGACAAGAAGTAAGCTCAGATAGGCTGAGCTGGAATCTTCCCCTTATGACATCATAAAGGGAAAGGTTATCTCCCCTTCTCTGCTCTTGAGAAAGAGAGACATCATGGCTTGCAAACGAACCAAAGCATGGCAGTTGGTCAAGGCCCACACACCCCACCCCCACCGCCTCTCTCCTCCTCAATAGCATTTAAAGCTACAGACTCAGAAATGGCACGTTCTAAGAAGGTCTTGTGGGACTGGCTTTAGAGCTGTAATCTGCACCAAGGCTTAATTTCTGGGAAGCACGCTGGCGTGCTGGTTAAACTGAGACAGCAGGGCTTTCACACTGCGCTCCCCTCTATGCACCTGGCAAATGTCCACTCAGCAGAACTAACTCGGACTTCGCAGATCGCAGCCCTCTGCTTTACCGAATCCTGCTCACCCATGCATCCTGGACAGTGCACTTCACCTACCGGTAGGGCTGCACAATTAATCGAATTTTAATCGCGATCACGATTTGGATTTCCCACGATCAAATTTGCGTGATCGAGCGATTATTTTTTATAGCGTCATTCTAGAACGCTCCGGTTTTTTGCAAAGCCCAATCTCCCGCTCCGTAAAGCCGTCTGCTCATGAGCCAGTCAGAGTAGTTCACTGCACCCGGTGCAGCTTTTTTTCTAGATGTAGACAGTCCCAGAGGACAGAGTAACGGGAGGAAAACTCAACAGATAGCAGTCGGTTATACGACAGTCTCAAGGTTTACCAGTTTACCAGTAAACGCAACATTATGTCCCGTGACCCCGTCTGTTGTTTTTCCGACAACAGTGCTGACCAGTGCTAGTCGGTGCTAGTTAGCGTCTGTTAGCTGTTAGCTCCCGGACGCACCGTTGCTAATGTCCTCGCATCCGCTGCAATGCTGTTTATATGATATGGTTTAATTTTGCGTTACATGACCCATTTCTTCTGTAATGCCGTGCCTGTGTGGGATCTTTCTACGCTCTCTCGTCCTACTCTCTCTCCTCTTACTCTCCGCGCCCCGCCGCACAGCGGCCGCCGGTTCAAACTTCTGACATTTGTCTACAAATTATTTTTTTTTATTAACACGCTGTATATTGTTAAATAGGGTTAACCTGTATTTGTACCAGTGTTTCCATGGTAACTCTGCTATCGCGGCCGCCACGGCGAAGAACACAGAAGAAGTTATTGAATGCAACTAACTTCAGTTGGTAGAGTAACAGCGTGAGACGGAGCTGCTGGACCTAGGCCTGAGATGTGACCCATGGCCAGAATATCATAGTTCATAAAAATGCAGCGCAGTGAAGATACAGACGTTTCATACACACGCCATGTGTGTCCGCCATTCGACCCGTGCTGGACCCGTTCATAATGATCAGCCGTCTCTCTGTGAGTAGGGTCCATCACACTCCCTCTCCAGTTATAAACAGCCTATATGACAATACAATTTGTTTTGGTTAAAATCAACAAATAATCGTGAGAATAATCGCGATCAAAATTTTGATCAAAATAATCGTGATTATCATTTGGCCATAATCGTGCAGCCCTACCTACCGGGATTCAATCTTTACCGGGCAGATCGCGTACTGGAGCTCACGGGGAAACGTGGGGAGGCGGACTCTGTCTCTCCATAAACAAAGTGCTGAAGAAATCATGAAGCCCTCACTTAGACATTATTCATAATGCAAACCCTTTCAATCACCGCAGGAGTTTCCTCGTTTAATCTGGTCGCCGTCTACATTCCACCTCAGCCTGTGTAGGTGAGGCGTTACTGCACCTGGCCGACCGGATAGTTAGCGCGGAGACAACATCCTGACTCCCTGCATTGTTTTTGGGGACTTCAACAGAGCAAACCTCAGCCATGAACTTCCAAAGTATAGACAGCATATTAAGTGTCCCACCAGGGACACAAACACACTGGACCACTGCTATACTACATTGAAGGATGCCTATTACTCTGTCCCGAGTACAGCTTTGGGACTCTCTGATCACTGTCTGGTTCATCTTGTCCCGACATACAAGCAGAAACTAAAATCTGCTAGTTGTAAATATTGGGAAAGATGGACCGATGAGTCACAGGTGGATTTACAGGCCTTTTGATTGTACTGATGAGACAAAAGGCATCCTTACCAGATGGCCATACCACCTTAATGGCTTTACTCCAAGCTCCTCACGGATGACTGAGCTTCTCACCCTATCTCTAAGAGAGACCCCAGCCACCCTCCTGAGGAAACCCATTTCGGCCTCTTTTACCCTGGATCTTGTTCTTTCGGTCATGACTCAGCCTTCATGACCATAGCTGAGGGTAGGAAAAACATGACCGGTAGATCGAGAGCTTTGCCTTCTGGCTCAGCTCTCTTTTTGTCCCAATAGTGCAATAATTGAATGTAATACCGCACCCGCTGCGGCAATTCTCCAACCAATCTCCCGCTCCATTGTCCCCAAAGGTATTTAAACTCCTTTACTTGGGTAAGGACTCATCCCTACCTGAAGAACCCACCTCGACAACGCCTTGATATCCTGTCCATAATGTTACAAACGGATTGGTGACAAAGCGCAGCCCTGGCGGAAGCCAACCTCACCTGAGACAAGTCCAACTTACTGCCGAGAACCCGGACACAGTTCTCGCTTTGGTCTTACAGAATTGGATGGCTCTAAGAAGGGACCCCCTCACCCCATACTCCCGCAGCACCTCCCACAGTATCTCCAAGGGGCCTAGTCATATGCCTTCCCCAGATCTAAAAAACACATGTAGATAGGTTGGGCACACTCCCAGGCCCCCTCCAGGATTCTTGCAAGTTCCACGACCAGGACGGAATCTGCATTGTTCCTCTTCAACCTGAGGTTAGACTATTGGCCAATCCCTCCTTTCCATCACCTTGGAGTAGACTTTACCAGGGAGGCTGAGAAGTGTGATACCGCTGTAATTGGCTCACACTCTCTGGTCCCCTTTTTTGAAGAGGGAACCCACCATCACTGTCTGCCACTCCCTAGGCACCATCCCAGACCTCCACGCAATGTTGAAGAGGCGTGTCAACCAAGACAGCCCCGCAAGACACTGGCTTTTGGTGTTCCTGCATATTTACTAATCAGCAGCTATTGGGCTGCCAGTGAAAGCACGCCTGAAGTGTTCTCTGTCCTAAGGTTGTCTCCGTCATGCTGCTGGCTCAGTACACATACATCCATGCCCTGTACCGGGGTTAGCCTCTGTTTCGGGAAAAGGGGGCTTACCTTGTTAAGGTAAGCTAGGTTAGCCTCTTCTTGTGTGCTTCTCAAATTTACTTTAAAATTAAACATTTTGGGTTCTGGGTTCCCAGTCGGAAACTATATACAGTATGTCTATGGCATAGACTGTATAAAACAGGTCTATTGTCTGAAATGTCAACCTCTGAATGATATAACATTAGTTGCGCTATGAAAGACATTGAGAAAAATGAAAACTAAGGACATTTATTTTTTAGATTATTTTTATTTAGTTTTGCAAACAGACATTACAGTTTTGGTTAGTTATTGTTTTTTGTAATGCCTCGTTACCTTTATTTTTTTCAGTTAACGACAATGTTATTTCATTGGTTTTGGTTACAATTGTTATCTGGTAGTGGCTAAACACAACAAGCAACTGCCGCTGAAACGACATAGCTCTGTAGCCGGCGTAAAAAGATCTGTAGCGGCTAAACACAACTACCAACTGACGCTCTGCGTCAAGATCTGGAACTGGTCACATGACCAGCATGCAATCGTCTCGTTTTTTAGGATATCATACGAATTGGTGGGCATACATTTTCGTATTACATTGTACATACCGATCTGACGGCCACATTCTGCTATCTGAATAATCATGCACACGTTTTAAGGATTCACTTTCATTGGAATTGTACCTCTTACAATTTCATATGACAAAAACATAGATTGATTGAAATTGCCATGCCTCAGTATCTTACCTGTCATCCAAGTTTTATCTATATTTCTCTGTCTGTTCAGGCCTCATTTCCTCTGCATGCTCACTTTGCTCAGGATGCCCCTCTGTCTCCTTGTGAAATGCTAAGTAGTCGTCCCCTTTAACCCTGCCCTTCTCTCAGAAGCTAACATATCTTTAGTGTGCAGTTTGCCAATAGCTATAAACAAGTGTAATAGAATTGCATAGGGGTTAGCCGAGTTAGCCGACTGTGCATCTCCCATCACCCCTGGCTCCCCAGCCGGGTCTAACAAGCCCAGCAGCATCATTGCAAATTCATAACAAGTCACACCAATGTGGTCATCTCTGCCTCCACATCTTCCTCGTTGCCCATCCTTCTTCTTTCCCCCGCATTTCTTTACTTTTTTTACTCACCTGTTGTCTACTTAACCAGCTGTCTCAGCTATGCTAGAGACTAGAGTAGATATGTCTTCTCCTGCAAGTCTACCTCACTCAGAGCGAGAGTAAAATCATCATTAATGTCTTTGTCAACTGTACAGAAAGCTTACTTAATTACTGCCATGTTTCTGGTGTGGTTTGATGTGTTGTGACACAATCTAAATTGTCTGTGTCCTCTGTGGATTAAGACTTAACCTCTAGAACAGAAATGCACTACTGTTGTTACAAACTTTCCATTTCCATGTTGACATCAAGACCCCAGAAATGAAATGACATGGAGAAAAAAAAAAGTGTTATACGGTTTAATGGATTTATAACATGAATTATTTACACTTTTACAGGGCTGCATCTGTAATGTAGATGTCAGTCACAGAACAGCTGATGGACTTTTTCTGTGCAGGGAGTCCATATAGAAGCTGTCACTCTATTAAGACAAGATATATAATTCTTTAGTGTGTGCCTCTTTCATCTACTGGATGGTCTGGACACCAATAACTGGTATACATTGTGTAAAGTTTTAAATAGTATGCCAACATAACTTTGCAAGAAATACAGTAATTTGTCTTTATCATTGTTGACAGAAAAATGCTTTATATTAAATGTACGCCTGGTTTCCTCATTACATATTACTTTGCTGTAATACAGATCATCCCTTGAGACGTGTTTCCTAATCAGCATCGACAAAGACCTCACAGTCCATCAGACCCACCTTCAGGTGCTGGCTAATGATGCCTTTTAATTCCTCAAGAGGAGTCATTAGTTGATTTGGATATTTATAGGGTCTGAAGAGGAAGATGCATTCAGGCAGATGAGGCGAGGATTGCTCAGATAAATGTGCCTGTGAGAATATGAATATGAAAATGGACTGTGATCCAGGCTGAATTATTTATCTTGGCCCTGATGCCTACTGCCACTCTTGTTTCTTTGCCTAAGGCAGCCCAGGTTCCTCTCTTCAATGCCATGGTCTGGAATCTAGCAGACAGAAGTGGAAGACTGTTATCCTCTTGTTAGCATTTGTAGAGTAGCAGAGTCAAGATCTGGTGTAAGGATGTTTGCAGCTACAAATTACATGAAACAATGGATCAGTTTCTCTGTGATCCTAAACTTACTACATCAAAGGAAACACTCCAACTGTTAGCATGCTATCATGCTAAACCAAGATGGTAAACGTTTAGCCCAAAGCACTACTCTGCTTAAAAAGTGTTCTAAGAGATGTCATGCGTGTTTTAGGCTACAACTTGATGTCACATACAGCAAACATCTCCTCACTATCAGCAAGCTGCCTGTCACTAGAACACACTGTAAAAAAACACGGTCTCTGTAGACAGACCAGGGTCTACAAACGGAAACATAAAAAACTGTGCCCACCTGCACCATGAAGCATACACGAACAGTGTTCCAGCAATAACCAACAAGAAGGGGTGGGGGGTTAGTGCGCAGAAGCACAGAAGGGAGAGGGATGGGATGAGGAGGAGGGAGGGGCAAGTTAGTCTTGTTTTGTTTGAAATACTTTGAACATCACCAAGAAGTAACGTCACCCAACCGCGTAGAGCACCTTTAAGTACAGCCTCATAGAGCTGTTAGCAGCCTGTAGACTTTTAGTCTTGTTTATGCACAAATAAACAGACAATTACATATGTGTTGTGTGTTTCATTCATGAATGGGACTTTTGAATAGAAGATGAGTACAAAACAAAAAAAACACTGTTTTAAAAATATCAGCACAATATTATTAGTTTGTTATTTTTGTTTTCAGTTTATCTCCAAATTGTGATGAAACTTCCTTATTCCTATCCAAATCAGGTTTACGATACAACTCCAATAGATTCTCGGTACAGGAAATTTCAGGCCGAACGAGGCCTCCGCCCTCCGACTCTCTGTGCTCTCATCAACACATCACATAGACAGAGTGCTGTTCCCCCCTATCCCGCCACCCCTCGTCACTGAACATCACAGCCTCTCAACATGTGTCAGGCTAGCCAGCGGCCTCCATCTGTCTCCCCTAGAGCCAGCCAGCCAGCCATGTCCATCCCAGAGAGCCCACAGGCAGAGAAAAAAGTAATTCCCAGACAAAGTGCGTTATGCCATGCAGCCATTCCCCCTGAAAATGAGAACTCCATTTGAGGAGCGCGGGTAGTTTAGAGGCAGGCCACTTCCCTGTGTGTCAGGTGGTAAGGAAACATGGCCCTGGCCACACACAGTGGAGAGCTGCGTTGTTGTAGATAGTAAGAGGAGATTTGTCATCCTGAGCCATATGCTGACATGATGTAGAGCTTTTTTAATAATATAGAAGAACAAACGCACACAGCTGAAAGAAGTGCACATGGACATGTGTGAATATGTGTATATATACATGTGTGTATAGATGTGTGTGTGTGTGTGTGTGTGTATGTATGTTGTATATGTACTTTGTGTATGTATATATGTATGTTCATATGTATGTACAGTGTATATTGCATCTATTTTTTCTCATAAGCTCTGGATATAAAACAAACTTAACTGTATTATTAAGTATATGCAAGGTACAATCAGGCAACAGCCATACCTCACATTTAGACATTTAACTAACTCCGTAAAAAGTTAAATCTACTCACAAGTACTTAACTTTAATACTCTACTCATGTTGGGGCAACACAGCTGGCAGTTTTGGAAAACAAAGAGCTCACACCATGTACTACCTACTTCCTCTGAGCGACGTCTCTCTCTGTCACACACCTACAAAGCTCACACACAGGATCTCGGCAGGTAACCAAAGCGATAAACGACAAAACATTAGTACCCACTGTGTGTTGTCTTTTGGGATTTGAGATGTAAAATGCCTAAATGCATGGAGCCGACATTAATGCCTCAATCCACAGGGCTATGAGACCGTGAGTAACGTGCGTGGTCAGTACTGAGAAGCATAGGACACGGAAGCATGTGGCTGTGGATAGTCTGTTCAACAGCAGTATTTAGGCTACTAAGTACATTATAGACTTTTAAAGTAATGTGTATGTACTTTCCCTTATTATAGACCAAATGTAATGACTTTAACCAGGTTCTGACTAAACCTGTAACAATTATTACATAATATCTAATCCCCTTTTTTATAAGTAATAGCGGTTTCTTTAGCTGTGGCCCCTAGGGGTTTGTTCGACTGATAAATTATTGTTGATTTTGTTTTGCCCAATTGTAATCGTATCAGTGATTATTGGTCGGACTGTTGAGTTAAAGCTATGCCAGCGGCAGCATTCTATTATTACTCCATGAGTGGCAGCTGTCCACTGGTTGCCATAGCAACTCCAAATATCCTGGGCTGTAGCTGCTTCAAGCCAGAGAACGTGAAAGCTTTTTTTTCCCAAACCAATATAGAACTGTTTCTGTGTTGATACCAAGCCTTTATGGAACCATTGCTAAACCCTTGTTTGTTATCAAGTCATTTGCAACAACCATGCCAGAGCAGGGGATTTTCTTCCAGATTTTTTATGTAGATTTTTGTGCATGTTTGAATCGTTTTGCTTAAATGTTTGTTTGAGGGGTGACCTCTAGCTCACCCGTAAGAGCATGCGCCCCATGTTGACTAAGTCCTGAAGCGGCCTGGGTTTGAATCCGACATGCGGCCCTTTGCTGCGTGTCATTCCCCATCTTTCTCCCCCTTTCATGTCTATCCGCCTACTTAATAAAGGGAAAAGCCCAAAATATAATCTTTAAAAAAAAATACTTTTGGTAGGGATGTAAAAGTTACTGTAGTTTTCCATTTATCAAGCAATTTTCAAGACTCATTGGCTGTGATCTGATTGAAGACTTTAGATGTTTTTTATAGGCCTTAGTGGTCCGTTAATAGCATCGCTGAAGTCTCTTTCCCCAAAATTCAGCCTTGGTGCAGAATTCTACCACTAGAGCCAGTTAAAAGATGAGCTTTCCTTAGATGTGCCATTCTGTGTCTGTAGCTTTAA
>NW_022605071.1:0-37408 GCF_008692095.1 Etheostoma spectabile | reverse complement strand
CAGTAACATTGTGTCTTCTTAGGACTTAATCAAATGTTAATATTCGTCACATTCTAAAGCACATTGTGGGTCCATGTGGAGTTGGGGGACTGCAAGGGATCGCTGTGCCTTTCCTAGCATTAACACATGGCTGCTGCAGTGTTGCACAGACAAGAGGCTTTTCACAAACTGCTCCCTGTGAGAAACAGGTGTCCTTGAGATTGTTTCCTTTGTAGCTTCACTGCTTAGTCTCTCTGCAAATATGGGAGGCTCCCTTCCTTGAACACAGCAAAACAGTTTGCAGCACATTTCTTTCCTGCCATTGTTTTCCTTTTTTCTGGTCATTGCAAAATTGCACCTTTTTGCTGGATAATCAGGGTGTTTCATAGAGCTCTCCCTAAAAGAGAGAATGTATCCTAAATGACCTCTCTGTGGAAAGGCCCAGGTGCACAACACAGATAGCTCTATGTCAGTGATGCCTTCATTGGAAGAGAATTGGATTATTTCCCCTTGTAAAAATATTTTTTTTAATGCTAAGGTCATCATGACTCGTAAGATTTACTAGGATTCTGGAGTGGGTCCAGCTAATATTGGTCCCCTTATTATTTCTGCCTTGGATTTATTGTGCCATGCTATTTATAGTGATGTTTTATAGAACGTAATTTTTTCCTAGTTGGGCACAGGGCTCAACAAGCACAAAGATGCATAAATACAATAATACACACGTAGACACAGACCACAAACACATCCATCAAATACACACACATAAAAAACAAGGCTGGGCAATCCTATCAGAGGTAACTAAATTGGTAATTTGGTACCATAGGAATTAACTCCAGGAGAGATTTTATTGACTTGCATTGTTACCCAATAAGCTATCATACACATATTATTTGATAGAGCAGGGATCAACAATCTTTATTGTTTTTTTTGGCAACCTCCCACAGTTCCTGGGTTCACAGCCACTGATGGAAGATGTGCACAGGATTTATGTTTTATAATAAGTGGAGAGAGGCGAATAACAAAGATCAATACAGATATTATCCTCCCTCTTCCAAGCAGCAAACACATGTATGATTACATGGATGGGTAAGATAAATATTGGAGTACTTTGACTTATTTATTAGCAGGCACACTGTTAATTGGATCGATATCGGTAAATACTTGGCTGTAGGAAACACAAAATAAATACATTATGTCTCACAAGAAACAATGAGCAAAATTTAAACGGTGGTAAGTCTGTTTTCCAAGTGGGTGCTCAGCTTCAAAATACAAATTAGTCCAGAAGTAGGAATAATGTGACACACCATTTAGTATGTCATTCGAAATCTCTATGGGGAAAATATTTTTGGAATATCACCTCTTCCAATGAGACATACTGTTGTTTCGTTGATAGGATGGTGGGCAATGTTTGGCCCTTATGTAATGTCTGGCTTTTGCATAGCCCAGGTTTCCTCTTCGATGGCTGTTTTTGCTCAGAAATATGGACTACTTTACTTTGTCCTATATAGGACAGAGCCAGGCTAGCTTTTTTCCATGTTCCCAGTTTTTGTGCTAAGCTAAGCTAACAAGCTGCTGGCTGCGGCTTAATGTTAGCGTAAAAACATTAAAGTGATATTGATAACCATAGATATGATGGATACAATTAAAGTTTTGAAGGAGGAATTCTTAGTATAATGGTTGTATTTCCCACAGAGGGGGACACATTTACTGTTTACCAGGAACAACAGGACAAGACATGATTTTGATAAAAGTGCACAGTGACATGAGATATTCTGATAACAAGTATATACTCTAGGTATACACTTTGAAAAATGATTGAAAAAAACATTGAAAAGTAACTTTTCATTTCATTGTGAGGGATTTGTGTGGGACCATATTCCCTCCACCTCAAAGTGTACAAACCATCCTGCTCCAGCAATACATCACCATTTCCTCTTCACTAATTAGCTCTCATTCAGTCGTCAATACCCTTGATTTCTTCACCGCTCAAAAAGCTCCAAGCACACAGTCTTCTAAAAGGGTTGTTCGATCACATGCATAAACCAAAACCAAGTTCATCAGCTGACCATATTCTTCAGTCATTCTCGTATTCGAACTCATAGTGGATTTCATTTCATAACACACATCTTGTCATGTGAATAATTGATGAATCTTTATCTATCTACCCTTTTCTGATTTGTAACTGTCCATTCGCAACAGACGAGAGCTGAGTAACTGCTAGGATTTGAAGGGGACTTAGGACATTACAGAAACAGTGTTATGGACAATATGCTGGTTTTGCAGCTTAAAACCACTGTGCAAAAATCTACCAATGCAGACAAAATGATCCAACTTTTAAATGGCACTTTCTGTAACAGTGATGCTTGTTTCTGATTGTTATTTGGGTTTGATTCTCAAACAAACTAGCATAATGCTATGTTGTTTAACGCCCAAACATGGTACTTTTCCAGCAGCACATAAACACTGTCTAAAAATCCCACTTCCTGATCACTGTCAAAATCTAATCATTCTAATTCATTCTAATAATTAATGGGACAAGGATTGTCTTTCCTGGGAATTTCATCCAAATATGTTTGTAATATTTAGGAATATTTAACAGACTAGGGAGAAAACACAGCCTTCTTTCCATTTTGTTAAGAGATAAATGTTTTTGTAATTATCCCTTTTAATAATCTACATCCATTATGCCTTTTCCTCCTGGCCATTGTGTGGCACTGTGGTGTAGTTGTGACATGTAATGTCTCTCTGCTCTGAGGACTAAAATGGTGGACAGATTGAGAAAAAAGGGAATATTCTTGTATTTGACTTATGCACTGAAATATTATATTATATATTAAATATAATATTAATTAAATATTATTGTTACATGACATGACTATTGTGTGAAGAAATTGCACGAAAACATGATGCAGAATCAAAGGAGGATTATTTGCGTTTTAAACATATTCATGAATGTATTAAAAGATCCTTGGCAGTCAGTTCATGTCTGGCATCATTTATTTAAAAGTATGTATATATACTGCTAAATAGTATTAATATTATATTAATATTATTTTTTTACATAGAATCTCTGCCATCGTAATTCCCTAGTTGAATTTTGATGATGACTGAGACGGAATGATGATTTATGAACTAAAGGCATTGGAAGGCGCCTCTGACATCTGCAATATGCATGGCCAAACAGACATCGTGACCTGTTACGTTTTCCAGTTATGTCTTGATTTACACAGACAAACACTAAGGGACAGAGATCTCAGAGGCCCACCCTGTCTTACAACAACACCAGTCTCTCCTTGCCGTCTACTGACCTTTGAATTTCAGTCCTGTGCGGTATTTGTCTGTATGTGTGTGTTTTCTTCAGCAGTATGCAGAGGAGCAGAGGCTGTCTCAGACCATAACACCCTGTGATGGATCAGTGCTCTTACACAATGAAATGAAGCTTAAGTGTTGATTGATTTCTCATTTACTTCCTCACCAGTTGTAGAAATATAGTGTGTGCGAGCGGCTGCACTGGGGCTACTGGTCAGAGAGGGCCGTAGTCTCATTGTGAAGAGTGGTCCGTTTCAGATCAATGGTAATCCAGACTATGATGTGATGGGGTTGCCTGTATGTGTGTGAGTACAGCTGAAGCTAATAGTGAATGACAAGTGATTTATTTGCCTGCAACCGTTTTGTTCACATATACAATACAAACAGATTCAAATATAAACACTGCATTCCACCAAAGGTATTTGAGCCCACTTCATAAAGTGAAAGAAACTATATACATGTGAGAAAGGAAGTTATCTGACTCTGTTCAGTGGGAGATGCTGGAGTGCAGTTAGAGAAAGAATAAAGAATTCACTTAAGTCTGAAACAAGCAGTGAAAATAACGTTACACAGCTGAAACAGCAGTGATCCATTCCAAATCAAAAGTAATCCAAAAATTACTTGTGCAGCATTTACCAGGGCTCAAGCAGTCTAAGTTTGCTGGCCAATTTGTCTTCTCAGAGGATAGTCAAGTCAATTTATTTATAGAGGCCACTTTAAACAACCTAGGCTGAACAAAGTGCTGCACAAAGTTACATTATGTTTATAAAAACATAGGATGGACAAATAAAGTAGACACAATGAACATCACACAAACAACACACTTCTATACAAACAGAGGAAAGATATTGGTTAGCAATAGACCTGAGATGAAAGCTGTATTTGACAAAATAATTGATTTTGTCAAATTTTAATGTGGGTCCAAGATGAAACCTAGATTTCTGGCAAAGGGTACACACTTAAGGCTAAAGTCCCCAAATTTTTCGAAAGTGCGTCAACTGAATGTGGGGGGCCGAACAACATGACTTCCGTCTTACTCTCATTAAGTTGAAAAAGTTTTTAGCACTTAAGTTTTTCAGGCAGTGAAAAGGAAATTTTAAAGAGTTCGTAGAGGCAGGTGCCTCTAAAAACAGGTGGTACCAACCGATGTGTGTCATCAGCATAACAGTGATAAGCTATGTTATGTTTGTGAAGACTGGAGCCCAATGGGAGCATGTACAAAGAGAATAACATTGGCCCTAAAATCAAACTGAGTTAACCGAATTTTTTAAAATTTGAATTGAACCATTGTATAGCAACAGCCTGTATCCCATACCTTTGCTGAAGGTTATCCAACAAAATGGCATGATCAACAGTGTCAATGCAGAACTAAGATCCAGCAAGAGTAAAATAGCACAATTTCCTCCGTCACCGAACAGCAAGAAATCAATTGGCACTTTAGAAGTCCTGTTTCTGTGCTATGGTGTACACTGAAACCAGACTGAAAATTGTTCAATAAAGAGAGAGCTGAGCAAGAAGAAAACCTTCTCCAAAATCTTACATAAAAATAATTTAGGAATAGCTCTAAAGCTGTAAAAATCAGTAGGGTAAAGGTTGTTTTTTTAAATTAGAGGGAACCACAGCATGTTTAAAGCTAGATGGGATTCTGCCATTCACAAGATAATTATTTATACAGACCAGAGGCAGGGACCAATAGTATCAAATATCGCTTCAAATACAAAAGGGGACAATATCTGAAGATGAATAGGTAGGTTTCATGTGCGATACAATATCATCAATGCTAACAGGGCCACAGGCACAAAACAATCAGAGAAGCAGGGCATAGGATGGACTTCGAAGGGTCATGATCAGTAGGTGAAATACAAAATCTGATAGTCCATCTGCATACATCCATCCATTCCTCCATCCATCGATCTATCCATCTATCTGTCTGTCTATCTATCTTCGTCCACTTATCCAGTCTGGGGGGGAGCAGCTCCAGCAGGGGACCCCAAACTTCCTTTTCCCGAACAAAATTAACCAGCTCTGACTGTGGGGGATCCTTAGGCATTCCGGAGATATATACCCTCCACCTAGTCCTGGGTCTTCCCCGAGGCCTCCTCCCAGCTGGACGTGCCTGGAACACCTCCCTAGGGAGGCGCCCAGGAGGCATCCTTACCAGATGCCTGAACCTTCTCAACTGGCTCCTTTCGACGCGAAGGAGCAGTGGCTCTACTCCAAGCTCCTCTCGGATGACTATGTGTCCCACCCTATCTCTAAGGGAGACGCCAGCCACCCTCCTGAGGAAACCTATTTCGGCCACTTGTACCTTGGATGTCGTCTTTCGGTCATGGCTAGTGTCAACCTAGTTGATTTGTTTTTAGGTTTTAATCAACAAGGTAGTGTCAACCTTGTTGATTAAAAGCAAAGAATTGTTCTGTGATGTCACAGCATGTGACAGATAAAAAGGGCATGAGCAAACTCCAGAGATTTGGTTGTACCTATCTGTATTTGATAAAATGTAAGCAAAATTACTGTGAAAAATTGAAGTATTACTATAAGTAATGATATAATGCATGTTGTTTCAGAATTCTGCACCAGCATGCAACTATAGATGTAGGCTGGGTTATCAATTGAACCCTTTTTGTCTCAGTGCAAGGATGGGCTCATTAAAATATATTGGACTGGAGCCCATTATCGCTACGAGTGACTACTGTTTAGGACATGCAGCACATTGGTTACATTCTGCTTATTAAAGGTCCAAAATGTAATATATTTACTGTAATAAATCCAAAAATGACCCCAATGCATCATCAGATATTAAGGAAACATGCAAGTATTTTCTCCTTTTGTAATTTCCGTTCCGTGACGGAATTTCTGTTGTGTTTTGGCCTGTGTGTTATCAAGTGCCCAGTTGGACAGCCAGGCGGGGTTGCCAGATATACCTGTAAAAATGTAAACCCAGCAGGCTAAAGCTGTAAGGTTAGTACAGCCATGATAGCAGCGAACAAACGAACAGGATCCACAGAGATAGATTCTACCCGACCGGAAAAAAATTGCCTGTTTCTAACAGTTGCGTGACCAGAGACATAACAAACCCGGGCAAATATTGGAGGTGTATTTGAAAGATTGAGACAGCTTAGAGCCCAAAAGGACGCAGAGTGGCTAATTTCCTGAACAGGTAAGCATTAGATTCAGGTTAATTTATCACGGCTACTATGGATGGGCATCTTAGTAGTATGTATACAGTATGTATATCAACATTTGTGTACTCGCACTGAATTATATAGCTATAGTACCTGACTTGTTTACATACTTGCAAAAACAATTGAGACACAGCCAGTAAAGTGATCCCAACTGGTCCCGGTTCATGCGCCATGCTAACCATGCTAAGTGCTAACATTACCGGAGGACCAGGCAAGCGGGCCATGGCTGTTTACAACGTGCAGCGTGTTCAGCGGCCGTAGCGGACAGCGGCCTGTTGCCGATAGCAGTGACTCATTTTAAGCCAAGAGAGGGGGCTGTGTTATGCTAGTAGCGGCTAACGTAACCTGCAGAGATAAGGAGCGTGCTACAGAGGTTATGTACGCTCACTTCTTTCCACACCACACCCCAAAATTATTTTTTTTTATTTTTTAAACTTGTACTCTTCAGACCTTTCTGACACTGACTAAGTGACATCACTGGCTATGTGCTTCCTCTGGAGCCCCAAAACAGTTTTATAAAACTTTCTTTACATATACATTAATACTCCCCAAGACCTGTACACAGACTTTGATGTGTAATTGATACCCTTTAAGGGTACTTTGTCTGCCTATTGATTTAGTCTCTTCATTTTGCATGCATCTATACCATCTTTACCTTTCATTCCTGAACATTCAAACCTATCCAAAACTGAAAGAAATTACCAAAACTAGATGGAAACAACAAGTTTAATTGAAAATGGTTGGAGTTGGTCACCATAACGTTATTAACTAAGTTGACACTTCCTATAGCTACTTTACACTCTCCCAGGTCAGCAGCTCCTATTAACATTAACTTCACAACAAAACACACGTGTTGAGCCAAACAGTTGGAGGACGGGAACCGTCACGGTTGGTACCTGCTTGTGTGGGTCACTGTGGTTATCTCCTGCTGTGATGATGCAGTTGAAATAGAAATGAGCCCAGCATGCCAAGACATGCTGTGGCTTTCAGTATATGCTTCCACTGCCCTGGAGGATAGATAGCCATATTGAGTGAAAAACTTGAATACATTGACATTCTTCATCAATAACTGCCACTGGTGATGTATCACTTGTTAATTTATTTATTGTTGTGCTGGATGTTGTTGTTCAGGGTGTTTACGTGAACCTTACATACATATAGCTTCGAAAAGTAAAGCACTGTAATTGAAAGCGTTTCACGTATTCTTTGAATGCACTGAGTCTACTCAGTACTACACTACTACAACTGCTGCTAAATAAGACACTGTGGGCTGCAGAGGGAGGAGGTTGGGTGGGTCTTAAAGGTCCCATGGCATGTGGAATTTCACTTGAGGTTTTTTACCTTTAACACGAGTCCCCCCAGCTTACCTATGGTCCCCCAGTGGCTAGAAAAGGCGAAGTGTCACCGAGCCCTGGTTATCCTGCTCTGCCTTTGACAGAAGTAAGCTCAGATAGGCTGAGCTGGAATCTTCCCCTTATGACATCATAAAGGGAAAGGTTATCTCCCCTTCTCTGCTCTGAGAAGAGAGACATCATGGCTTGCAAACGAACCAAAGCATGGCAGTTGGTCAAGGCCCAACCCCACCCTCACCGCCTCTCTCCTCCTCAATAGCATTTAAAGCTACAGACTCAGAAATGGCACGTTCTAAGAAAGGTCATTGTGGGACTGGCTTTAGAGGCTGTAATCTGCACCAAGGCTTAATTTCTGGGAAGCACGCTGGCGTGCTGGTTAAACTGAGACAGCAGGGCTTTCACACTGCGCTCCCCTCTATGCACCTGGCAAATGTCCACTCAGCAGAACTAACTCGGACTTCCGCAGATCTGCAGCCCTCTGCTTTACCGAATCCTGGCTCACCCCATGCATCCTGGACAGTGCACTTCACCTACCGGTAGGGCTGCACAATTAATCGAATTTTAATCGCGATCACGATTTGGACTTCCCACGATCAAATTTGCGTGATCGAGCGATTATTTTTTATAAAGCGTCATTTCATAGAACGCTCCGGGTTTTTTGCAAAGCCAATCTCCCGCTCCGTAAAGCCGTCTGCTCATGAGCCAGTCAGAGTAGTTCACTGCACCCGGTGCAGCTTATTTTCTAGATGTAGACAGTCCCAGAGGACAGAGTAACGGGAGGAAAACTCAACAGATAGCAGTCGGTTATACGACAGTCTCAAGGTTTACCAGTTTACCAGTAAACGCAACATTATGTCCCGTGACCCCGTCTGTTGTTTTTCCGACAACAGTGCTGACCAGTGCTAGTCGGTGCTAGTTAGCGTCTGTTAGCTGTTAGCTCCCGGACGCACCGGTGCTAATGTCCTCGCATCCGCTGCAATGCTGTTATATGGATATGGTTTAATTTTGCGTTACATGACCCATTTCTTCTGTAATGCCGTGCCTGTGTGGGATCTTTCTACGCTCTCTCGTCCTACTCTCTCTCCTCTTACTCTCCGCGCCCCGCCGCACAGCGGCCGCCGGTTCAAACTTCTGACATTTGTCTACAAATTTATTTTTTTATTAACACAGCTGTATATTGTTAAATATGAGGGTTAAACCTGTATTTGTACCAGTGTTTCCATGGTAACTCTGCTATCGCGGCCGCCACGGCGAAGAACACAGAAGAAGTTATTGAATGCAACTAACTTCAGTTGGTAGAGTAACAGCGTGAGACGGAGCTGCTGGACCTGGGCCAGAGATGTGACCCATGGCCAGAATATCATAGTTCATAAAAATGCAGCGCAGTGAAGATACAGACGTTTCATACACACGCCATGTGTGTCCGCCATTCGACCCGTGCGGGACCGTTCATAATGATCAGCCGTCTCTCTGTGAGTAGGGTCCATCACACTCCCTCTCCAGTTATTAATAGCCTATGTGACAATACAATTTGTTTTGGTTAAAATCAACAAATAATCGTGAGAATAATCGCGATCAAAATTTTGATCAAAATAATCGTGATTATCATTTTGGCCATAATCGTGCAGCCCTACCTACCGGGATTCAATCTTTACCGGGCAGATCGCGTACTGGAGCTCACGGGGAAAACGTGGGGAGGCGGACTCTGTCTCTCCATAAACAAAGTGCTGAAGAAATCATGAAGCCCTCACTTAGACATTATTCATAAACTGCAAACCCTTTCAATCACCGCAGGAGTTTTCCTCGTTTAATCTGGTCGCCGTCTACATTCCACCTCAGGCCTGTGTAGGTGAGGCGTTACTGCACCTGGCCGACCGGATAGTTAGCGCGGAGAACAACATCCTGACTCCCTGCTCATTGTTTTTGGGGACTTCAACAGAGCAAACCTCAGCCATGAACTTCCAAAGTATAGACAGCATATTAAGTGTCCCACCAGGGACACAAACACACTGGACCACTGCTATACTACATTGAAGGATGCCTATTACTCTGTCCCGAGTACAGCTTTGGGACTCTCTGATCACTGTCTGGTTCATCTTGTCCCGACATACAAGCAGAAACTAAAATCTGCTAGTTGTAAATATTGGGAAAAGATGGACCGATGAGTCACAGGTGGATTTACAGGCCTTTTGATTGTACTGATGAGACAAAAGGCATCCTTACCAGATGGCCATACCACCTTAATGGCTTTACTCCAAGCTCCTCACGGATGACTGAGCTTCTCACCCTATCTCTAAGAGAGACCCCAGCCACCCTCCTGAGGAAACCCATTTCGGCCTCTTTTACCCTGGATCTTGTTCTTTCGGTCATGACTCAGCCTTCATGACCATAGCTGAGGGTAGGAATAAAACATGACCGGTAGATCGAGAGCTTTGCCTTCTGGCTCAGCTCTCTTTTTGTCCCAATAGTGCAATAAATTGAATGTAATACCGCACCCGCTGCGGCAATTCTCCAACCAATCTCCCGCTCCATTGTCCCCAAAGGTATTTAAACTCCTTTACTTGGGGTAAGGACTCATTCCCTACCTGAAGAACCCACCTCGACAACGCCTTGATATCCTGTCCATAAATGTTACAAACGGGATTGGTGACAAAGCGCAGCCCTGGCGGAAGCCAAACCTCACCTGAGACAAGTCCAACTTACTGCCGAGAACCCGGACACAGTTCTCGCTTTGGTCTTACAGAAATTGGATGGCTCTAAGAAGGGACCCCCTCACCCCATACTCCCGCAGCACCTCCCACAGTATCTCCAAGGGGGCCTAGTCATATGCCTTCCCCAGATCTAAAAAACACATGTAGATAGGTTGGGCACACTCCCAGGCCCCCTCCAGGATTCTTGCAAGTTCCACGACCAGGACGGAATCTGCATTGTTCCTCTTCAACCTGAGGTTAGACTATTGGCCAATCCCTCCTTTCCATCACCTTGGAGTAGACTTTACCAGGGAGGCTGAGAAGTGTGATACCGCTGTAATTGGCTCACACTCTCTGGTCCCCTTTTTTGAAGAGGGAACCCACCATCACTGTCTGCCACTCCCTAGGCACCATCCCAGACCTCCACGCAATGTTGAAGAGGCGTGTCAACCAAGACAGCCCCGGCAAGACACTGGCTTTTGGTGTTCCTGCATATTTACTAATCAGCAGCTATTGGGCTGCCAGTGAAAGCACGCCTGAAGTGTTCTCTGTCCTAAGGTTGTCTCCGTCATGCTGCTGGCTCAGTACACATACATCCATGCCCTGTACCGGGGTTAGCCTCTGTTTCGGGAAAAGGGGGCTTACCTTGTTAAGGTAAGCTAGGTTAGCCTCTTCTTGTGTGCTTCTCAAATTTACTTTAAAATTAAAACATTTTGGGTTCTGGGTTCCCAGTCGGAAACTATATACAGTATGTCTATGGCATAGACTGTATAAAACAGGTCTATTGTCTGAAATGTCAACCTCTGAATGATATAACATTAGTTGCGCTATGAAAGACATTGAGAAAAATGAAAACTAAGGACATTTATTTTTTAGATTATTTTTATTTAGTTTTGCAAACAGACATTACAGTTTTGGTTAGTTATTGTTTTTTGTAATGCCTCGTTACCTTTATTTTTTTCAGTTAACGACAATGTTATTTCATTGGTTTTGGTTAACAATTGTTATCTTGGTAGTGGCTAAACACAACAAGCAACTGCCGCTGAAACGACATAGCTCTGTAGCCGGCGTAAAAAGATCTGTAGCGGCTAAACACAACTACCAACTGACGCTCTGCGTCAAGATCTGGAACTGGTGTCACATGACCAGCATGCAATCGTCTCGTTTTTTAGGATATCATACGAATTGGTGGGCATACATTTTCGTATTACATTGTACATACCGATCTGACGGCCACATTCTGCTATCTGAATAATCATGCACACGTTTTAAGGATTCACTTTCATTGGAATTGTACCTCTTACAATTTCATATGACAAAAACAATAGATTGATTGAAATTGCCATGCCTCAGTATCTTACCTGTCATCCAAGTTTTATCTATATTTCTCTGTCTGTTCAGGCCTCATTTCCTCTGCATGCTCACTTTGCTCAGGATGCCCTCTCTGTCTCCTTGTGAAATGCTAAGTAGTCGTCCCCCTTTAACCCTGCCCTTCTCTCAGAAGCTAACATATCTTTAGTGTGCAGTTTGCCAATAGCTATAAACAAGTGTAATAGAATTGCATAGGGGTTAGCCGAGTTAGCCGACTGTGCATCTCCCATCACCCCTGGCTCCCCAGCCGGGGTCTAACAAGCCCAGCAGCATCATTGCAAATTCATAACAAGTCACACCAATGTGGGTCATCTCTGCCTCCACATCTTCCTCGTTGCCCATCCTTCTTCTTTCCCCCGCATTTCTTTACTTTTTTTACTCACCTGTTGTCTACTTAACCAGCTGTCTCAGCTATGCTAGAGACTAGAGTAGATATGTCTTCTCCTGCAAGTCTACCTCACTCAGAGCGAGAGTAAAATCATCATTAATGTCTTTGTCAACTGTACAAGAAAGCTTACTTAATTACTGCCATGTTTCTGGTGTGGTTTGATGTGTTGTGACACAATCTAAATTGTCTGTGTCCTCTGTGGATTAAGACTTAACCTCTAGAACAGAAATGCACTACTGTTGTTACAAACTTTCCATTTCCATGTTGACATCAAGACCCCAGAAATGAAATGACATGGAGAAAAAAAAAAGTGTTATACGGTTTAATGGATTTATAACATGAATTATTTACACTTTTACAGGGCTGCATCTGTAATGTAGATGTCAGTCACAGAACAGCTGATGGACTTTTTCTGTGCAGGGAGTCCATATAGAAGCTGTCACTCTATTAAGACAAGATATATAAATTCTTTAGTGTGTGCCTCTTTCATCTACTGGATGGTCTGGACACCAATAACTGGTATACATTGTGTAAAGTTTTAAATAGTATGCCAACATAACTTTGCAAGAAATACAGTAATTTGTCTTTATCATTGTTGACAGAAAAATGCTTTATATTAAATGTACGCCTGGTTTCCTCATTACATATTACTTTGCTGTAATACAGATCATCCCTTGAGACTGTTTTCCTAATCAGCATCGACAAAGACCTCACAGTCCATCAGACCCAACCTTCAGGTGCTGGCTAATGATGCCTTTTTAATTCCTCAAGAGGAGTCATTAGTTGATTTGGATATTTATAGGGTCTGAAGAGGAAGATGCATTCAGGCAGATGAGGCGAGGATTGCTCAGATAAATGTGCCTGTGAGAATATGAATATGAAAATGGACTGTGATCCAGAGGCTGAATTATTTATCTTGGCCCTGATGCCTACTGCCACTCTTGTTTCTTTGCCTAAGGCAGCCCAGGTTCCTCTCTTCAATGCCATGGTCTGGAATCTAGCAGACAGAAGTGGAAGACTGTTATCCTCTTGTTAGCATTTGTAGAGTAGCAGAGTCAAGATCTGGTGTAAGGATGTTTGCAGCTACAATTACATGAAACAATGGATCAGTTCTCTGTGATCCTAAACTTACTACATCAAAGGAAACACTCCAACTGTTAGCATGCTATCATGCTAAACCAAGATGGTAAACGTTTAGCCCAAAGCACTACTCTGCTTAAAAAGTGTTCTAAGAGATGTCATGCGTGTTTTAGGCTACAACAATTGATGTCACATACAGCAAACATCTCCTCACTATCAGCAAGCTGCCTGTCACTAGAACACACTGTAAAAAAAACACGGTCTCTGTAGACAGACCAGGGTCTACAAACGGAAACATAAAAAAACTGTGCCCACCTGCACCATGAAGCATACACGAACAGTGTTCCAGCCAATAACCAACAAGAAGGGGTGGGGGGTTAGTGCGCAGAAGCACAGAAGGGAGAGGGATGGGATGAGGAGGAGGGAGGGGCAAGTTAGTCTTGTTTTGTTTGAAAATACTTTGAACATCAACAAGAAGTAACGTCACCCAACATCGCGTAGAGCACCTTTAAGTACAGCCTCATAGAGCTGTTAGCAGGCCTGTAGACTTTTAGTCTTGTTTATGCACAAATAAACAGACAATTACATATGTGTTGTGTGTTTCATTCATGAATGGGACTTTTGAATAGAAGATGAGTACAAAACAAAAAAAACACTGTTTTAAAAATATCAGCACAATATTATTAGTTTGTTATTTTTGTTTTCAGTTTATCTCCAAAATTGTGATGAAACTTCCTTATTCCTATCCAAATCAGGTTTACGATACAACTCCATATAGATTCTCGGTACAGGAAATTTCAGGCCGAACGAGGCCTCCGCCCTCCGACTCTCTGTGCTCTCATCAACACATCACATAGACAGAGTGCTGTTCCCCCCTATCCCGCCCACCCCTCGTCACTGACTCATCACAGCCTCTCAACATGTGTCAGGCTAGCCAGCGGCCTCCATCTGTCTCCCCTAGAGCCAGCCAGCCAGCCATGTCCATCCCAGAGAGCCACACAGGCAGAGAAAAAAGTAATTCCCAAGACAAAGTGCGTTATGCCATGCAGCCATTCCCCCTGAAAATGAGAACTCCATTTGAGGAGCGCGGGTAGTTTAGAGGCAGGCCACTTCCCTGTGTGTCAGAGTGGTAAGGAAACATGGCCCTGGCCACACACAGTGGAGAGCTGCGTTGTTGTAGATAGTAAGAGGAGATTTGTCATCCTGAGCCATATGCTGACATGATGTAGAGCTTTTTTAATAATATAGAAGAACAAACGCACACAAGCTGAAAGAAGTGCACATGGACATGTGTGAATATGTGTATATATACATGTGTGTATAGATGTGTGTGTGTGTGTGTGTGTGTGTATGTATGTGTGTATATGTACTTTGTGTATGTATATATGTATGTTCATATGTATGTACAGTGTATATTGCATCTATTTTTTTTCTCATAAGCTCTGGATATAAAACAAACTTAACTGTATTATTAAGTATATGCAAGGTACAATCAGGCAACAGCCATACCTCACATTTAGACATTTAACTAACTCCGTAAAAAGTTAAATCTACTCACAAGTACTTAACTTTAATACTCTACTCATGTTGGGCAAACACAGCTGGCAGTTTTGGAAAACAAAGAGCTCTCACACCATGTACTACCTACTTCCTCTGAGCGACGTCTCTCTCTGTCACACACATACAAAGCTCACACACAGGATCTCGGCAGGTAACCAAAGCGATAAACGACAAAAACATTAGTACCCACTGTGTGTTGTCTTTTGGGATTTGAGATGTAAAATGCCTAAATGCATGGAGCCGACATTAATGCCTCAATCCACAGGGCTATGAGACCGTGAGTAACGTGCGTGGTCAGTACTGAGAAGCATAGGACACGGAAGCATGTGGCTGTGGATAGTCTGTTCAACAGCAGTATTTAGGCTACTAAGTACATTATAGACTTTTAAAGTAATGTGTATGTACTTTCCCTTATTATAGACCCAAATGTAATGACTTTAACCAGGTTCTGACTAAACCTGTAACAATTATTACATAATATCTAATCCCCTTTTTTTATAAGTAATAGCGGTTTCTTTAGCTGTGGCCCCTAGGGGTTTGTTCGACTGATAAATTATTGTTGATTTTGTTTTGCCCAATTGTAATCGTATCAGTGATTATTGGTCGGACTGTTGAGTTAAAGCTATGCCAGCGGCAGCATTCTATTATTACATCCATGAGTGGCAGCTGTCACTGGTTGCCATAGCAACTCCAAATATCCTGGGCTGTAGCTGCTTCAAGCCAGAGAACGTGAAAGCTTTTTTTCCCAAAACCAATATAGAACTGTTTCTGTGTTGATACCAAGCCTTTATGGAACCATTGCTAAACCCTTGTTTGTTATCAAGTCATTTGCAACAACCATGCCAGAGCAGGGGATTTCTTTCCAGATTTTTTATGTAGATTTTTGTGCATGTTTGAATCAGTTTTGCTTAAATGTTTTGTTTGAGGGGTGACCTCTAGCTCACCCAGTAAGAGCATGCGCCCCATGTTGACTAAGTCCTGAAGCGGCCTGGGTTTGAATCCGACATGCGGCCCTTTGCTGCGTGTCATTCCCCATCTTTCTCCCCCTTTCATGTCTATCCGCCATACTTTAATAAAGGGAAAAGCCCCAAAATATAATCTTTAAAAAAAAAAAAATACTTTTGGTAGGGATGTAAAAGTTACTGTAGTTTTCCATTTATCAAGCAATTTTCAAGACTCATTGGCTGTGATCTGATTGAAGAACTTTTAGATGTTTTTATATAGGCCTTAGTGGTCCGTTAATAGCATCGCTGAAGTCTCTTTCCCAAAATTCAGCCTTGGTGCAGAATTCTAGCCACTAGAGCCAGTTAAAAGATGAGCTTTCCTTAGGATGTGCCATTTCTGTGTCTGTAGCTTTAAATACTATTGTGAAGGAGAGGGGGGCATGGTGGAAGTTGGGTGTGTGGCCTTCACCAATTGCCGTGCTTTGCTTGTTTGCAAGCCTTGATGTCTCTCTCTTTCTATTAGACGGGCACAATTCTCTAGGCGGGCAAAGCAGAGAAAGGGGAGGTAACCTTTCCCCTTATGATGTCATTAGGGGAAGAATCCAGATCAGCCCATCCAAGCTTTCATTTTCTCAAAGGCAGAGCAGGATACCCAGGGCTCGGTTTACACCTATCGCCATTTCTAGCCCCTGGGGGACCATAGGCAGGCTGGAGCAACTCATATTAATGTTAAAAAAACTCATAATGTGAAATGTTCATGCCATGGGACCTTTTATGTAAAGTATTTTTGCAACAGTAAAATATATTGGATTAATCTGCCCACAGCTGAGATTGTCCGGTAAGATAAACGGATAAGGTTTTATTATTTAGAGAAATGAGGGAAGGAGATCTTTTTTTTTTTTTTTTTTTTTTTTTTTTTTAGCCAGAAAAATATATATATCAAAACCACTTGCACAATGACAGCAATATAAAACACTCAAGACACTTTTATCAGTGTTCTGCTTAAAGTTAATCTTGTAGCCTTGACTTATTTTTAAAGGCTGATTTTTTCTTTTTTTGAAAACTCTCGAGGCAACTGGGATGGCATTGGAAAAGGTGACACCTCATCCCACTGGCAGTGTGCTTACTTATAAATCACATTTCAAGGCAGAATATAAAATGAAATGACTTATTAAGATGTTTTTGCAGCTCTTACCCAACCCTGTCACAGCTCCCAACTAGGGCATGGAATGGTGGTGGGTTTCTATTAAAAAAAAAAAGGAAAAAAACAATTAAATCTTGCTAAGGAAAATAGTATGGCAATACATACACACACGCACACACACGTGTCAATACACACTTTTTCACATGAAAGCATTGCAGCATTACTTTGCCTTTCAATGTGCGCTCTCATTGTCACCGTGGATGCTTCCTCTGATAGTATGTTGGTAAAATGGACTCAGGGCTGTGCTGAACTTTTCGCTCTCATGTCTGTTAGAGATTACTGCAAATAAAAATAGGAGCACAGTGTCTGTATTACTATATTCACTGACCCCTTTTCCCCTGTATCTGTAAAACATATTACCTTTTCTCATTGAAATTCACCTACACATACTGTAACTGCTTACCAATCGGGGATCATTACATTTTAAGAGCAGCCCTGCCAGGTTATCCAAAACTGGATCATGCAGTGAATGTGAAAGCCCGAATGCTCTGGCTGTTTCTTTCTCTTCTAAACTAAGAGCTGAATCTCTGAAAGGCACCGCTGCCTTTCCTGTTCACAGTCCTCTGTGTATTGCAGCTTGCTTTTTTGTGAAGAGAGATTGGGCTATAAGGGAATCTTGCTGATACACCGGAAAAAAACAGTTTTTCTTATCCCTAATAATCCCAAGGAGGGACCATTTATTACAGCGCCCTGTGCATTTTAAAAATGCTTTGCATTAATCACAGACCTCTCTGGCTGAAGGTCCTCTCAGTTTTAAGATGGTTTATTGAATTGCTGAGGTGCTAAATGCATAGGTGTTTCTGTCTGTTTGTCTGGGAGTTTTTTTTTTCTTATGCAATTTTAAATGTAGCTAGACTATTGCATGCATTGGCATTCCTTCTTGAGAGAAATGAAGTGCTACAGAGTTCCATTATATGTGGTGGTTGAATGCAGCCTATGATGGCTTGTAAGTGCATGAAGGCCACAGATGTGAATAATATCAATAGTACAGAGACAACAGTGTGATTGGGTGTGTATGCTCATGTCTGTGGTTGAGGAGTGAATACATTAATACATTGTGGCCGTTCAAGTATCTGCATGTTTGCAAACCAATTTGCATGTATTCCAATACTTCTGCATGTGCAGGAAATTCTATGTGTGTGTGTTTGCGGGTGTGTATACTGTAGATGTGCAGCATTACTCTTCTTCTTTTATATACCTACCCCTTAAGGGCCAGGCTCCCCAAGACAACAGGGGTCCTAACAGGGCGCAGTCACTCAATGCCAGATCCTGCCACTGAGCACTAAGACTCCTCATGTCCTCACTGCTCATACTCTGCCCTCTGCTCGGCTGTCTCACTGACCGATGAAATGATGAGAAGTGACAGCCAAGGACAGCTCTGTGCTCAGCCACAGCTTTGGAATTGAGTCACCATGCAAAGTAGTGGCCTAGGCACATACGCACTTACTGAGGTAGCAAGACATAAATGTCCGCAGACAGGCATGTGTACATGCAGGCCTGCACGTTCAAACACTTACACAGGTGTGGCTGTGAAATTAATGTTAAAGGTCGCATGGCATGAAAATTTCACTTTATGAGGCTTTTGGCGTTCCCCCAGCCTGCCTAGGGCGCCCCCAGTGGCTAGAAATGGCAATAGGTGTAAACCTGGGTATACTGCTCTGCCTTTGAGAAAATGAAAGCTCATATGGGCCGATCTGGAATCTTGCCCCCAACTCTGCTTACACTACCGGTCAAGGTAGTATACGCGGAGTTGCATTGTTTTTTTTTAACCATGGAAAAGGGGTTTTCAGATTACGTTATGTGCTTACATAATTGCAAAAGGCTTCTCCAATGTTTTCTTAGTTTTTTTTTTTTAAATGATATCAGATTAGTAAAAAGGATGTGCCTTTGGAACATTAGATAAATGGTTGCTGAAAATGGACAATGAAGATAATTACGTTAAAGATCAGCCACCAACTCAGATCATGTATCGATAGTGTATGTTGTGGACATACCAAAATGTTGCATACACTGTTGAATTGGTCAACCAGCCGCATGTTGGACACAGCCACAAATTGCTGTGAAGACTTGATAATTACAACTTCAAGCATGTGGTGGTGTTAACGGTTAAACGGGTGAACCTAACTTCAAGCATCGCATCTGCATATTTTTGTGACAACAGCAATACCCAAATCACCTCGCCAGGCCTCTATTAAGTATAGACTCCTATAAAAAACCTTCATGTTTGATAGATATAGTAGCATTAGTATTTTTAAAAAGGGTACCACTCTTTGTTTTTTGGGGAAATGTGTACAGATATGGAATGGTAATTTCACTAAACCCAAAATGGCTATTGAACTGGTTTTAAAGTGCAAGCCTTTGGTATTCATTGAAATAAACAACAGGAGTGCTCTGCATTTATCTTGATGATGCATTATTGATAAATACATCCCTCCCATTACTCTGGGCCAAAACATGAGGTGATTTGAATCTTGCGAGTCCCAGGTGCTGTAGTGAAACTAATGCAACTACATCTTATTCATAATGAGACTGTGTTACGGGTCCTTCAAAGGCAAGGTTTGTTATATAAAAAATTCATCAGTGAAAAGAACCTCTCCTACATTGAAGCATGATGCATTGCTAAACTGGTAAATCATGTATTATTAAGAGAAAAACAACACCTATCACATTTAAGCGACCTGGGGAAAGTGCAAACCTCACATTGGAACAATTTAGTGTTGGTAATGCTAAATACAAGGTGACATAACAGACTATTGTGAGCAAGATGCAGTAAAATCACAAATTAATAATAGATGCAGACTTTTGTTTCTGGTGGTGAAATGGGACTTTGACTTTGTAATTTTGCTTCCTCTTTATAGTGGGATTGTGTAGTTTTAAAAGCCAGTGCAATTTTTAAAAGCCACGGGAATTGTTAATACAGATTTTAATGGCAGAATCTGCAATTCCTTTGCTTATGCTTTAGAAGACAATTTAAGTGGAAGCTTTATGGGACACTTAATTTAAGCCATGTGGGCAGTTTGGAAGATTCCATAAAAAGAAGAGACCTTTTACGTTAGAAGAGTGGCGCATTAATACAACAGTTCCATTTCTCAGACAGTTGAAATTAGAGGAAAAATGAATACTAACCTTTGTTGTGAACAAAAACAACAGCATTGAGAAGGGTTCCGCTCTACAGATGGCTATACTTGGATCTTGCTGAGACACTGACACATCTAGACATGAAAGAAGTGAGTCTGGATGACTTCACAAACTTTGGTGCACTCCATCAGTGTTTAGCTCCCTGGGGCACAAAACAGATCGCGCCTCACACAAGCTGGATTGCATGAGGCCAGTGAGATGCTTGGCCTTGGTACACAGGAGCTGAGGCCTTCAGGGCTGAAACACCAAGCAACAGACAATGATGTCCTCTATCAGTCTCTCTTCTCAAAGCCGATTAGAGTACTGGGGGCCTAGGAGAAGTGACTATATCACCCCTATCCATCTGGAGACAGCTTTTTCTCAGCCAAACCTCCAGACACAAGCTGGCAGAAGTCTGAGGGATATGGCTAAAATCACACACAGAGTAGTTGCAGTTTAGGAAACTTTGCATCGCTGCAGAGTGGTTAACCTTGGAATGGGGAGTGGTGTTTATTGCCTCAATAAATCAGTCTATATTTTGACATAAAAACACAATCTCGACAAAAGCGCAGGTAGTTTTGGTTTGTGTCTGAAAGCTGGTTATATGTTATTTAAGGTCTGTCAAACGGAATGACAAATGTGCACAATCAGTGTGGTTCACGATTAACGTAATAGCCAAGTTTATATTTGAGTGGGAAGAACTCATTTTTCACTGACACCCCACACTTCCCTGTCACTCACAGATACAGCCATCCTGCTCAAATAGGACCAAATACAAAATGTCCTGAACTCTTATCTATCTTTCCATCTGCTCTGTTTCAACCTGCCTGGGACGGGGTCAAATAAGTCTAGTGCTACTTTTCTTTCACTTAATTTTCAATAAACAATACAAAAAATTGCTACTAACTAAAATGATATAGCGCATATTATTTAAGAATTATAACTTAGATTATAACGGCATTTTGCATGAATTCAAATTTAAGAAATTAATGATCCGAATCTGTATCTAGATTAGTATCTAGGCCAGACCAGTAGCTCACATTTAGTGATAACTGCATTGCCTACTAAAATTACTTTTAATATTCTAATGATTACATTGAAAATGGTATTATTTTTAGTAGTGAATTCTATGTAGTTTTATACTTTGCGATAATAGTTATGAACATTTGGTCAATAATGTCTGATAATTAAAGCTGAATACATCAGATATAAACTCAAATGATCCTGTTGACAGCTCTGTGTTACTGGCTGCTGGTCTGATGTTGGCTAACACTGAAACTGCCAGAATAAACTGCTGCTCAGTCCTATATGTCCAAAAATCTTGATTACATTAATTAAAATAGTGATTAAGATATTGGTGTGATTTTTCTAAAAATATAGCAAGGATTCCAACTGATATGTATTACCTGCTTTTATTAAAAGTATACAAAAGCAAAAGTATATTAAGCAGGATTTGTCGGTTGGTGTTTGTTAAACATAGCTTTCAAAAATGGCCCTTCCTCTTCGGCTCGCCGAGAGAGAGAGAGAGAGAGAGAGAGAAATCAGCGGAGGTTGAGCAAGCTAGAGAGTGAAGGAAGAGAGGGAGCCACCCTGGCAGAAAGAAAACCATAAGTCAGAGTAATAAAACATTATTTTCTGACTGCTTCACGGCAGTTAGGTTCTGAGGCACAAATGCATACACCTACACCTCGGAATTAAGTGACCGCAGAGCTACTTGCAGGGCTAATTGGGGAACCATTGTTGCTGGCGAGCTAACCGTTAACTAGTTAGCTGGCATGGTCAGTCAAAATAGCTCCCAAAGCTTTCTCTGTTTTCTCAATACTGCTCAGTAGAGGCATTTTGTTCACCATTACACACCATTCTGTACAATAAAGTTATTACTTTTAGATAGTTTGGTTGCTAACGGAATATTCATGGCTGTATAGTGTGACCTTTTCACTCGCATTTGCGACTAAAATAGATGTGTGTAAACTGTAAAATGTATTTAGAAGGGTGCAGATAACCGACATTAGGGTATCCCCTGTACAGGTAAAGCCGCCTACACATGAGCCGCGCTGAACCACTGCAACTAAAACCACAAGCAACGACGTATACCTGCGCCACAATTTGTCACTGTGCTCTGCGCCCTACCGTTAATACAATTTTCTTTTAACACATCCATGACCCTACCTCGCACTTTTAACTTTGATCTTTTGGTTTCACAGCGACAGTAAAACTGCATTTAAGCCAAACTGTGTTAATTCAGTGTACTGATCAGTAGAAATTGTATTTTAAAATAGAAAACATTACACTTCATAACGCTTTGTATTTACAACAGGTGTTGTAATGAAATGTATCATTGCGCACCAACAGTAATAGCAGTTACCTTATGTAAGTCACTCTATCATCTGACTGGAGTGAATTCTCCAAAGGTCTGTCTGGATTTAGTGGGACATTTGTTGTACAATGTAAAGTTTAAAGTATATATTGTAAATATTGAAGGTATACATTACAGTTTGAAGCAGAAATAATCAAAATCCGCTCCTAAATTGTTTTACTTAGGAGCACATGTGCTTCTTGCGAAAAAAAAATGAGCATTGAACCCTGACATATAGTTCACACAAAAGACCTCTCTCACATATACACAAAAGTACTGCACCGTATAGACCGACCATAAAACTTTGTACACACATACTACAAACCCCAATTCCAGTTAGGTTGGGACGTTGTGTTGAAAGTAAATAAAAACAGAACACAATGATTTGCAAATCCTTTTCAACCTATATTCAATTGAATACACTACAAAGTCAATGTTAATGTTTTTTTGGCAAATATTCACTCATTTTGAATTTGATGACCACATTCCAAACGAAAGCTGGGACAGCAATATGTTTACCACTGTGTTACATCACCTTTCCTTTTAACACTCAATAAGAATTTGGGAACAGAGGACACTAATTGTTAAAGCTCTGTAGGTGGAATTCTTTGCCATTCTTGTTTGATGTAGGACTTTTTGTATGAAATTTGCGCTTCATAATGCACCACACATTTTCAATGGGAGACATGTCTTTACTGCAGGCAGGTCAGTCTAGTACCTGCACTCGTTTACTATGAAGCCACGCTGTTGTAACGAGCAGAATGTGGCTTGGCGTTGTCTTTCTGAAATAAGCAGGGACGTCCCTGAAAAAGTTGTTGCTTGGATGGCAGCATTTGTTGCTCCAAAACCTGTTTGTACCTTTCAGCATTAATGATGCCTCACAGATGTGCAAGTTACCCATGCCATGGGCACTAACATACCCCATACAAGGGGTGGTGGGCGGAAATCGATGCTGCAAAATATTGCGATATTTTCCAATGACAAAACTGTATCAGCAGGAATCAATCTTTTATTGTATAAGTTGCACATGAGAATTTAACTTTTAGTACTGAAATAATTAAATCAACTGCTTTTTTGATTCACTAGATCATAAGATGAACAAACAGAGGAATATTTTTTAGATAAAACAGATGTTGGAGTTTTCCTTTGGAGAATCAGTGTGAATTTGGAAAACGGGTACTAAATTGCAACATATCAAAGAATGTTGCACTATAATTAAAATCGCTATACATTGTGACATTACAAGTATTGTGATTATATCATATTGTGGGGCCTCTGGTAATTCCCACCCCTACCCCATACCATCAGAATTGGCGCTGATAACAATCTGGTTGGTCCTTTTCCTCTTTGGCCCGGAGGACATGACTTCCACGATATCCAAAAACGATTTAAAATGTGGACTCCTCAGACCACAGTACACTTTTTCACTCTGTCAGTCCATCTCAGATGAGCTCGGGCCCAGAAAAGCTGGCGGAACTGTGTTAACTGGCAATGGTTTTCCAAAGTGTTCCTGAGCAACATGGTAATATCCTTTACATAATGTCTGTTTTAAATGCAGTGCTGCCTGGAGGATCGAATGCCACAGGCATTCAATGTTGGTTTTTGGTCTTGCCCTTTACGTGCAGAGTTTTCTCCAGATTCTCTGAATCTTTTGATGATGTCATGAACTGTAGATGATAAAATACCTTAATTACTTGCAATTGTACATTGAGAAATGTCTATCTTAAACTTTTGGTTGCTCACACAGTTGTTCACAAAGGAGTGAACCACGCTGCCTCCTTGCTTGCGAACGACTGAGCCTTTTGGGGATGCTCTTTTTATACCCAATCATGACACTCATCTGTTTGAAATAACCTGTTCACCTGTGGAATGTTTTGTACAGGTGTATTTTGAGCATTCCTCAACTTTCCTAGTCTTCTGTTGATTCTGTTCCAGCTTTTTGGAAAGTGTTGCAGGCATCATCAAATTCAACTTCAGTGGAATTGGGGTTTGTACATCAAACAAGGACATTTCCATATATGATATGCTGTAGGGTAATTGAGTTTGCTTTAAGCATTTTTATATTCTTTCACACGTAAGCTACACCTCATACCTAACATGTAATTGCAAGGAAGAAATATTGGCTCAAACTTGACATATATAATCCACAATGCCCCCCAGCTATGTACATTTTCTGTCCAGTAACACTTCATTCATTTAAAGTACAGGCAGGGAAGGTATAAAAGTGTTCACTGCAGGAAACCATGCAGCCAATTGTTCCAGGAAATGACCATTCGGTACAGAGAGAACTGTCAACTTAATCAGACCTGAAAAAAGCATAGTTTGCTTGAGAGACTGACAGCCAATGTCTAGGAAAGGTGCTGCTGTCAAACCATCCAGGCTTCACCAAGACACATACTCCAACTCCTGCATAATATTCATACAAGAAGTATTTTGGCATATTAATTTACAGGTGTTTTTTTGTTTCATATTAGTTGTACAATTATGATAAGGTGTGCTTTTCCAAACACATTTAGTTCTGATATACACAGGCTCCAACAGACACTACAGTATGCTAAACTTCCGTCCTCTGTAGTACACTGTAGTCAATTTTACCGGTAAATACTTTGTCAGCCAATCAGAATGAGCTATGAATCTTTTGGCAGATGTCAGAACACAGCTCTGCATTTATTTTTCTTCAGTGCCTGAAGACCCAACATCAAGATGACAAAACCATAGCCTAGAAAGACACTTTTTCTGCTTGTAGCTTGTCTCAGTGAGTCAGTGTCCTTCCTGCCTTGCCTAACTAGTAGCAGCAAGAATCATCAGTGAAATAGACAGAACCTGGTCATCCTGCCGCTCCATGATCACTGATTGATGATGTGATATTGATAAAATTAGATATACTATTTTTAAATACTCTGACCCTATACTTGTTCAATCTGGTCCAAGCATTGAGCAGCGAAGGAGCAACCGAGCTTTCCTAAAAGAATACTATGAAAGAAACTTTATTTGTAAGGTGAGGATTACACAATACCTAATCAGACTATGGCAGGCATCGAACATGTTTATTCGAAAGGCAGTGATGGTAAAACTCCATGGGAGCTGTATATTTTGCTTTTGTCATTGTGAAGTTTTCAAATTGTGATACTGAACTGCTATAGTAGACACTCATTTATCTTAGAATATGAATAGTAAACACCAGATGGAAAGGTTTTTTTTCCCCCCCAGAAAGAAACCCTCAATAATAGATCACATAATGCATGTGTCACAAAAGCTAGTGTAACATTGTCTATCCCAGTAGTGGCATCGGGTTCTTTTAAATATATGATTTTAAAACATATATTTGACTCTTCTAACCATTGCTTTGAAACAAATGTAGCAGTGTGAACATTACAATAGTTCCCTCTAAATTTGGTGGTGTTGAAGAAAAATAGAGCAGAATCTCAACAAGGCAAAACATGTGAGCAGATATGTCAGAGTTTGAGTTAAATGTTATGTATATGCCTTCAGTGTATTTTGTCTTTTTGATCTAGCTTCCAGCAGGAGTGCTTTTTCTGCTACCGTATTACCACCCATTCAGCTTCACTTACTGTTAATCAACTTTCTTCAATGTTGACAGAGTTTTACAGCAGTAGGAAACAATAAGTGGAAAGAGTAGAGTGCATGGCCCGCTAATGGACCATTTTATTCCATTTAAAAGGGCAATATTCAGCCCAGCTGTTAAATAAGCATTGCTAATGTACCTTAGGGCTTGGCGAGGTGCATTATCTACCAAACAGGGCTCCATCTGGTAGAGGCACACTGATTTTTATTTTTATTCCCTACTGTTTTTACTCAGGTTTGTTTTATGGAGAAGAGGGCAACCATACCGCTATAGCTCTATGTAGTTTAAGAATCACCGCGGTTCTCTCTCGCTCTCTCTCTCTCTGTGTGAGTGTGTGAACGAAGCAATGCCAGAGCTGAGCCTGATGTTTACTGCTTCCCCAATGTTCCCTCTAAAAAAAAACAAATCAAGACTTGCTTCACACTCCTTCAAGCATATTTGTGTACACTGAAACCATGCAAACCAGTGACTGGAAAACAACAAGCAATTTCTCTAAAGACTAAAATTTCCCCTTTCACAGGAGATTTTGGTTGCCAGCTGGGGAAACATGGATGATATTGTAGCCCCTGAGCAAGGTATTTAAATGAGGCTGCCACATCTGTGTTTGCTCGGCTACAGGGGGTAGATCTTGCTACATGCCAAGGAGCCAGAGGCTGGGATGATGAGCTTGTGAGGTCTGTGTTCAGCTTGGTCAGTTTCTCTCTGACTTCAATCAGATTCTCTGTTAGAGGAATTTAATTTGCATCATACGCCTCACCGGTCAAGTCTCCCATTTTATCAAAGCATTTTCAGAGGCATCACCCCTACTGACTTCTCTCACCTGGTCTGAAATGCACCTTGGCATTTAACCTTTAAGATGGAATTCAGTGGTGAAAATGTTGCCTCGGCTATTTTGTTTCAAGAGCAAAATCATTTTTTTTTTTACTATTCTGTGCACTGTATATTGTGGCTAAGCTTAGTTACACAGGAAGGCAGACATAATGTCAGAATTACTTAACCCACTCGAGAGCTGATTTTGACCCAGTCTGTCAACCCAGTCAGAGGTATCCCTCCTCCCTCTCTTTCAGAGTCTGCCTATCACAGAAAAGAGACTGTCAGGGTGATGCACCACCGTCAACTAACCTAATTGGACATGAAATGTTATTAGCCCCCTAGCTACTGAGGTGCAAGTTTATTGGGGCCTGTCATTACATATCTCATCTCCTGATTGGGGATAGGTGACCATGGATTATCATCACTGCTTGAGATAATGCTAACTTCCTTTTCTGACAGCTGAAATCTGTGCACCTTGGTCCCATTATGTGTTCCAATATGGTGATAAATGAGGGAGGGGAAGGTTTTAACAAACTCCAATCCCCAGTCTCCTTTATGCCTTCATGAAGCACTCATCAAGCAAGGTACCAAGAGGGAAGCGCTCTGGGTGATCATTTCTCCTACAGTCATTAGATTGGAGTAATCACTGCAGGTGGTTTAGAGGCCAGGTCCAGTCAGCTGTAGAAAACATGCAACACAGCTGTCTCTTGGTACAACTCATTGCTTGAGCTCCGCATTACATGATCATCACCGCAAAGCTGGCAAAGCACATGGGTAGTGACATTTTGTTGGGCAAGGTCTTTTGAAACCTCTCCTGGCTCCAAGTTAATCCATTTTGCTTTTTTGGTATTTTTTTTGGCAGACAGTGTGTACATACTGTATTTATGTTTTACACAGTGATTTGCAAATCCTTTTCAACCTATAGTCAATTGAATACACTATAAAGACAAGATATTTAATGTTCAAACTGAAACACCTTTTGTTTTTTAAGCCCCTGACATGTCCAGAGGGATGAGCGCTGTGCAACTTTATAAGGGGATTTTTTTGTACGAGCTACCCAGGGATGCAAAAAGAATTTCAGCCCTGGCTGACAATAAAGTTGTATTGTTAAAATAGTGTACATCATAACAGAAACCTGTTGTCTCTGTGTGTGTGGTTTCTAGTGTGTGGGAGAGTTCATGTATAAATTATGAACTATACAGCCCCTCCAAAAAGCAGATGAAAGGTTCTTCTCTATGGAGGAATACTACTAATTCTTACTCAATTCCATGTAATGTTAATATTTTGTTAAACGCCCCAAGGCATTACAATTTCACTATATTTTTAACATTAATATGAGTTTCCCCAGCTTGCCTGTAGTCCACCAGGGGCTAGAAATGCAAACCAAGTCCTGGGTATTCTGCTCTGCCTTTGAGAAAATTAAGATTCCAGATTACCTCCCCTTTCTCTGCTTTGCCTGCCCAGAGAATTTGGCCCACCCATGGGAGAGAGACATCATGGCTTTCAAAGGGTAAAGTGGCAGTTGGTCAAGGCCACACCCCCAGCCTCCACCTTGCCCCCCCTCTCTATCTCTTCCTCAAAAGCTACAGGCTCAGAAATGGCACGTCCTAAGGAAAGCTCATTGTGGGACAGTCTCTAATTTCATGGGACCTTTTAAATGTCGAACCCTATATCTACATCTTATTCATTTTCCGTGATGATTACATCTAAACTTGAGCTTGTGCTTACCAGTGAACTAGTGAATGACAGTGAGGGCAGTGTGTTGAGAGACAAAATTTCCACCATTTGCCTAGTTTATTACAGACTATACCTCATATCCACACTGATACATCTACATGGACTGCAGATGAATGGGCTTGTATAGGGATTATCCCATTTAAAATAGTCCATTGGTGAGTGTCACATTCAACACATTGCATTTGGTCCGAGCCAAAGAATGATAGCAATGTATACTTTGACTAGTACGTATAGTTCTGGCATTTATTTTGTTTTATTTTTGTCTCCATGTACTTCCCTCTGGCTGGTCTTGCCTTTCTCTGAGTTCATGTGAGCAGTGATGCATGGTGACCAGATGGAATAATACCAATTTTGGCTCCTTTGTGCAAGAGTGCACATTTCTTGCTGAAGCCACGACCACCACCACCTAGACCAATCATTTGACAGATTAGTAAAAGCAGAGGGTGAGCTGTTGTAATTTATTTAATCTTACCTGGACAGTGTGTGTGTGTGTGTGTGTGT
Source organism: Etheostoma spectabile (assembly GCF_008692095.1). Classification (NCBI taxonomy): domain Eukaryota; kingdom Metazoa; phylum Chordata; class Actinopteri; order Perciformes; family Percidae; genus Etheostoma; species Etheostoma spectabile. Next base: position 8,233 of record NW_022605071.1, on the reverse strand, counting down.
GTGTGTGTGTGTGTGTGTGTGTGTGTGTGGTGTGTGTGTGTGTGTGTGTGTGTGTGTGGTGTGTGTGTGTTTCTTAACTGAAGTACTTTACAAGCACTCTGATTGACAGGTGACAATCTCTTGATGGTTAGGGTAGTTCTGAGCCAGGATGTTGATGATTATAACTTAGTTTTATCTGTGTTTGTGTGAGAATATGTGAGTGTGTGCCTGTGTGTTGAGCGAGCGTTCCACTTGGGCATCAGAGAGTGATGAGCCGTAGAAAGTATAAGACATGTAATCAGTGGTGCTGTTCATCTCTCCATTTGGGTGAGTAAAATCCTTAGGGGCAAGTATAGAGTTTTTGATAACCCCTGAGGCCCCAAAGCACGGTAGCGTCTCATGCCTGCCTCTTTAGAGCTTTGTAATGCTCACACAAGAGAGGAGCTGATGCAAAAAGAAGGGCCCCTACAGAGTAGATTTTCTTTCATATCACTCTCCTTCTTTCTGCATCTGCTCGGCACTGCAAACAATCTTGCACAGTTCTTTTACTTCGCCGCTTAGGACACGCTACCTGTCCTGGCTCGTCTTTCCTCACTTGCTGATACAGCTCCCCCACCCCCCCCCCACCCCTGTTGGGCCTTTTTATTATTGTTGTTGAATATACTGCATCCAATTGTGCCAAAGAAGTTGGTTTGCCATAATATGAAAATCTGACCTCATCTTGCGGAGGTCATGGGCAATAAACACCTGACAAGAGGGTGGGCTGACGGAGCTTCAAATTCTAATCTTTCTTAGCACCGTGTTGGTTCGCAGTGTTACCAGGGTCAGCTCGCTTCCCCCTCCCAGTGGTCAGTTCTAGACAGAAGAGTGTGGAGCATTTTATTTCCATGCCTCCGCCTTTGCCCCTTCACTAGCATCAGATTTATTGATATTGACCTTTTGCTGAAATTAAGCGGTAGATCCCTGAACAGCGAGAGCAAAGTTTAAACCACATTAAAGAGCACTTCACCAATCAGCAAGGCAGGCTAGAGCTGTCTCACAGGCTAGCCTGGTGAAATTAAAATCATTTGCACTGTATCAAAACCTGTTCACAGGGCAAATGGTGACTAAGTAATCCGATTACCATCTGATTGCCATCTAAAAAAAAGAGCAAAGGATCTCCTTGGGCCTTGGACTATTACGATATAAATACAATAAAGAATACTGGCACCTACAGTCACCTCCGGGGACCTATACAAATATTACTAATGAGTCCTTTGCTGTCTGAATGCAAAACAAATTGAATTATGATTCTGCTGTTTGAGTCTTAACATAATTGTTTGCAATCTAAGTGTTCCAAGTGGCTTCTTATGCCCTCTTTAGATGAACTGAGGAGAGGAATCACTGATATTTAACGAAGACATCAGAGTAATTTTACAATATTATTTTTATTTCTTTTCAGCTGTTTAATGCACTTTTAAAATTTACACACAAAACCACCTGTGGTAATGCCAGGAAACAATATTGTAAAATAATCGGGGTAGACTAAATACTAATGGACACAGATTTTATTAAAACTACCAGTACATTAACATGCTAGAAAACATGATTTATTTGCTAAACTGGGTTTATAATATGTTTTCTGATGGTAGCAGTGCCATAACTACTTGTAGTTGTATCCAAATGAAAACTATTTAAACGATATTCCCCAAAAATATTAAACAAAATGAGTTCACAAAGTTGTTCAAATAAGATTCCTCTGCTTTGTGTCAGGTTGAGGAGCTTCATCATCCAGATGGAGCTCAATAGCATATGATGTACTTTACATGAAAGGAGGTGGTTTGGGGCCTCGTGGACAGGAGCCATCCTGTATACTGGACACACACACTATGGGAGACAGTGTGATGCGTTAGAATTGGCAACCCTTTTTCTTATTGCTGACTGAATTTCTTTAGGTTATTCGTCCAACCAGGATGGAACACACGAGAAGATTTGGATTAGGGTTTCCTGCCTTGCATTGAAGGTAGGACTATTCAGCGTTCATTGGCAGATCATAATAAATGACAAGGCTCATAGGGAATTACGTAAGTGGGTGCCCTGTTTATGAGGTTGCCAGAAATATGTCTCTCGGGGTTTGAAATTTGCCCATTGTGGTCAGAATTCAGCTTAAAGCAGCTTAAAAGTAAAATTGAATACCTGTTGGTCTGACATGTTCGTGTTATTGTACATGGTTCAAATGACGTATTAAGTTCTCATGGCTGGCAGTATTTGTGGGGATGTTACAGCCCCTATGACAACATAAAAGGCCACCTCTTTAGAAGACACCAAAAGTGTGGTCCCTCAAAATGTGATGTTTCTTCCCTGGGTGACACACATGCCGCTCTGTGCCAATTGCCTTTTTGGAAAGAGAGGCAGTATGTTATAACAGTGTTGTAAGCAGCAGCAGTCAATACACTTCACTTTTTATTCTGTGGTTGGAGTGTGGCTGAAAGCCTAGCAGCCACTTTCCAAAATAATTCTGTTAGTTCCCTTTCACTGCTATGACAGTCCTTGTTGTCTTTGAAGATGAGGTCAGCCTCCCGTGTCCTTCATGCGTGTCAGTCCTTCCTCACACATCAATCTGTCTTTTTAATGCCATTACCTCTGCTGTGTTTAAAAGGCTCCCCCTCTGTTTTCTTAATATAGATCCCCTTCTTAATGGATCTTCAACAGTTAGTAATTTGCGTATCCTATATAGCGCTGCTTTGTTCATCTAGTCGGGCTGTAGTTGAGCGACTTTGAACTTTCCTATTCTTCTCTGAGGCCCAGCTGCTCCCAGGTGGTGGCTGTGTGGTTCTGCATATAAACGTACCTGTCAGTCTAAAGACACGGTGTACAGTTCAACACAGCGCCCTGCTACTGTCAGAATACAGAGGCCTTTACCAGGGCAATGCAAATGGAGGGAAGAAACATGAAACTGTGCCTTAAGTGCATTTAGATTGCAAACGGGGTACAGGGATTGTAGTAGAGTATTTTTGAGGGCCGCAGGGGTGCCCTGCTCAATAGTGCATCAGCAATGGGGGAAAGCTGTCTTTCCAACCTACTCTCTTCATCACACTAGCATGGCTGGCTTATGTATGTGCATATACTCATTTGCATCCATTCACAAGTTTATTTGTTCCTTTCTTAAATGATAAGCAGATTTGGTGGTGGACTGGCTGTTAACAAATTGGATCTTTTTCTTCTTGAATCTTCTCAATTGTATCTTTTTAACTCACATTTCATTTCATTTTTCATACTTATTTAAAACAACTAACACTTAATTTTAAGGTCTGTGCTTACAACTGACATGACACTGTCATAACCATGACACCAAACAATGTCATGAACATGAAGTAGACTTCATGTTTGACTGTTTGAGTTGTTTGTGTTTTGACAACTCCACATAACCAAGACAACAATCTCTGTTATGACAAATTGAAAGCAATACAATAAATAATATATAACCTGTCAATGGCTTTGTTATAACTTCCACGACCATTATAATTCAAGTAAAGCAAACTTTGTATTTACATTCATACATTTTTATTATATTTCAATACCTAATGAATACATTTTCATTAGGGTCAGGGAGACAAAAAGCGTGCAGCATGCTACTACCAAGATCTTATGATGTTTGGGATTGGCTGTCTAATGTTACACGTTGCAGAGACAGGCAGGAAATACTCTACATTACACATAGACGTGCTCATGTAGTAGTAGCTGAAAAAGATATGCTCTGTAATGTGTAATTTTGTAATTTATTTTTTTTGTAAAATTGTTATCTAAAAAAGTATAGTTTGGAACCGTTATTAAACACAGTATTGGTTGAAATATTTTTTTACAATACCCAACCCTAGTCACAAAATATTCAGTATGAGACCAAGTTGATGCCAATGAATGCAATACGGAGATGATTTAGGAGTTTTGAACTGATAGCATTAGCTACAGGCTACTTATTGCTAACGTAACCACTCATTGTAGTTAGCTGCTGTTATGTAGTTAACTCATTTAGCTGTACAGCTGTCAAATTTTATGAACATTTTATTTTTTCAAAATGGTTTTGTGGCTGATTCTTAACTAGGCACCCATTGTGATATCTTATACAGCCATGGTCATTTAATTTAATGACAAGTGAAACATTACTATTAAATCGGTCACAGCTTCAGTTTACCTTCAAGGAGGAAACACTGAGGAAAATGTTGACACAGTGTAACAACTGCGGGTGTGTGAAATTATTTGTCTGATACAGCGTTCACGTAGTAATCTAAATAAACAAAAGATAGATAAAAATAGAACAATACAGTTGGAGCCGCACTGTGAACATGGCACTTGACTAGGGAATGCAACATGACAGCAGTCACAGGGGTGATATAAAGTGACGGAGCTTCCTTGCAGGTATAAACTGTACTTCTGCACAAACATCTGTTGATTGTCAGGCTGTCTAACCCACCGCTTACACAATTTAATATAGTTGCACTTTCATGCAGCAGTACAAGTGTATCTAAGTACAACATGTTCACTGTTAGATGTCTGTTGCTAACATAAGCTCACTGATCTTCTCCCAGTTAAAAACATAAGCTCTGGATAGATGAGCAGATCCACTGGGAACACAAAAAAAAGGCATATAACAGCACTGTTACTGCTATCCAAACTAGGAATTAGTAGTAATTCGAGAATTAGACTATTTGCCAACAATGCACAAAGTAGGCTTACCCGTCTTTGTGTTCCCATGTGACACGGCTAGCAAACAGACGTGCTTGTGTTTCATTATAGCTTCTTTTGAACAAAGGGTGGTTCTTTAAATTGCTTTAAAGAGCTTACATATCATATTGTCTCCATATTCCAATTGCCATATACAGCTGCACCTGATCATTTTTAACAAAGACATTGGGGATTTGTTTTGCAGCTCCTATGAGTCTTACACATGTGCATGTTGTTTGTTAAATAATAGCCTTGATAAACTTTGACAAAATTCTAATTAACTTTGAATTGGCTGACATACAGTATGTTCACATCTTTAACATAAGTGATATTTTCTTTGATTTAGACCTCAAGATACTTAAGCAACCTTTCAATCTCTGTAAAGGGGGATACTGCTTTTTGATGCCAAGCAGGTCAAAGAGGGGGGAAAAAAGTGGAAGTCATTCTTTCAGTAGTGCACATCAAATAAAGCAGATCAAGTGAAACATTAAGAACAGAAATTCATCTGTAAAGTTTTCCCCCAACTGGAACTGTGTGTGCATCTGGATATCTGTGTGTGTGTGTGCGTGTGTGTGTGTGTGTGTGGTGTGTGTGTGTGTGTGTCTGTGTGTCTGTGTGTGTGTTCTTTCTTTTATCTAACTGACAAGGAAACATCAAACAAATTTTCTGTTGCTTGAAGATGTTTTGTCTGTCACATGAAAGTGATCACATTTATTAAGAAACACTGAATCCCACTGTATGTGTGTGTGTATATTTATATATATAATATTTGATTTGATTTTTATATTTTCTGTTATCAAACCACCGGTACTGTGAGTGTTGATTTGTAAGGTTGTCAAATTCTAATTCACCCTGCAACGCTACCCTTTCATCCCAACTCATGTGGCTTGCGTCTATTGCAATCCAATGCAAAGCTGCAGCGTGATTCAGTCGAATGTTTACAACCTTCTCATATACATTGATCTACGCTGCACAGGAGGCTTAGTACATACTCTGTATGCTTGGCAGTGGAGAGCTTCTGACCTTCTATTGACAGTTCTTATATGGGGTGTCACCTGTGGATCAATTCCCCTCCACAGTAGAAACTGAATGCCACCCCACCTCCAGGGAGCCAGCGTACACAGCGTGTCAAAATTCCATATGGATGATTGGGGGGGGGATGGAAATCTAATCATTCCCCAATGCTCCGAATAAATCTGCCTGCAAAGCATTATTCCAATCAAAAACATAATCTCCTAAATGTTTGTATTCATCAACCCTGTCACCTCTCTAATCCGCGCCTTTGCTCACTTCTCATTGGCATCCTGAACCTAAATGCTGCTTTCCACATAAAGTCATGAATATTTAACATCGCTGCTGAGTCATAGGAGAACAATTTTCATGCCAGCACCTAACAACAAAAGATTTCCATTTTTAACATGTAAATATGGCAGAGGACAATTACAAAGCAACAACAAGAGGCTTTTATTCCATCAGTGATTCACAACCCTAATCCCTCCTCTCAGGCGATTTGTCCTCCCACTGGTGGAGATTGAAAATGTGACGTGTCTGCAGCTTATGGCCCAAACTGCCATACCCTATTCATACATTTATTGTTTATTATTCTCTTCGACCTTTCTTTCCCTTGGCCCCATGACAAATTGTGTGAAATTTCTTGACTGATATACAGTCCAATGTGTGTTGAATTCAGAGTGTACTAAACCATACCTGCTTAGATATTCTTGTATAAGATTTACTTTGAGGGCAAATACACGAAACTGCTCATTCTGGAGAAAAGGGAAAACATTCTGCTGTAAAATCAAAGGGCGATGTACCACTGCTCTTTGAGAAGTGGTGGCGAGTGAGCAATCTAAACCCATAGGAAGTGACTTTTTTAGCTAGAGGCGTAAGGTGAGAGAGGAGGCCGGGCTGAACATCAGGCCGTGGCCTCTGTTCATTATCCCTAAATGATACTAGGTTCACTACAGTTCCCAGATCAAGGGGACTGTGGAGGTTGGAGTCGTGATTGATCACCACAGGAAATGTTGCATGAGCAAAAACAGGGGCACTCAGTGGTCAGCTGAAGTGTGACAATGGTCATGAAGTGCCATAAAGGATCATTAGAGAAAAGAGGTTTTTGTAGCCCGATTCTATTAATGGAGTACGACCATTTTCAGTATGCCAGTTTGAATTTTTAAGTAAATCATGACTAGCCTGTAAAAGAACTCAAATGTTGAACTACAGTTGAAGAAATTATGGTAAGGAGAGTTGTATCAAAATAAATAGGGAACAAAAAATCACATTTGAAGCTATCAATCTGTCTGAATGTCTGTGATGAGGATATTTTTTTTATTTTCGCTCTGTTTATTTTAATTAAACAATTAATCTCTGTTTGATTGCAGCGCTTACAAAATGTATAAGCAAATGGTGTAGTGAAATGCAAGCTATCAAATTGCATTTGTCTGTGAGAAATGTTCCTTGTTTAATCCCTAAGAGACAATTGATTTTATTTGACACATATTGACTTCTGTTGTTTCTTATTTTGCTCCAGCAAACTCTACCAACTGCTAGGCATTAGCTAGAAAAAAAGACTCTGCCTTAAGAGTGGTTCGCCAGCTGTGTAGGATGCTGCATTCTCATGCTTTAGCATATACATTATGCAGCGTTGTCCCGCAGCGATTGAATAATTTTAGAACCACACTGTGTCAGCTACAGTCTTGTTACTGCTTCAGGCACTGGAGAAGAACTCACCCCTTGTGATATACCTGGCTTGTTTTGTTTAAAATGAACTTGTTGTACATGAAATATAGACTGTTTGCTAAGTTTTAAAACCAAAAGGAGCTGTCTGAATCATACTAGACTTTAGTAGGAATCATGAGTGACAGATGTTCAAGCACAAATAGAAACAAGCTAATGAGACATTCTAATATCCCATATCCATTGCACTTACCACCCATTGGTACAATACAAAAAGAGATTAGCCACTGCTAATCAATTACTATCAAAAGCATGAATAATGTTACGGCAGAGGGAGAAGCGGCATTTTGTAAGTTAGGGGACGTGCCACCACTCAGATAAACCTGTCCATTAATAACAGAATCCAAGCAATTTGCTTTGCTCAGCCTTCCTCCCTGGGCTGTATTCATAATAAACATTATAAAACTACATCAGTAGTACAGTCATGAAGACTAGAATCCTTGCCCCTGTACAGGCAGTATTTCCTATCTGGAATAGTGCATTGGGAGCCAAGGGTAATTGTCTTCTTTTATTATTAATGATACTATGGTCTAGTCCCTGTCAGAGCAGGATGAATTGGTCGGCAATGAACCCTGCAAAAGAGTCAAGACTTTGCATCAATCCATCTGAAGTGAACTTCAACCACTAAGATACACTACCAATCAAAGTTTGTGGTAAACTTTCAAATTTCCATACCACTCTATTATAGACAGAATACCAGCATCTGATTGGTGTGCTGATCTTTAATGTAATATCTACATTGTCTATTATCAGCAACCATTTATCCAATGTTCAAAGGCAATTCGTGTACTAATCTGATATCATTTAAAAAAAACTA
>NW_022605070.1:0-29290 GCF_008692095.1 Etheostoma spectabile | reverse complement strand
CACAGTCGATCCTCTCCGGTGGTTGCTCGAGGACAGCTGCTCTGTGTCTGTTGGTCCAAGTCCAAAATGTAGTGATGGTCCTGGGTGTACATTAATCCGCCAAAGGAGTCCACTATTCCAAAAATGACCGCAAGGACGCTCAGCGCAGTTCCAATAAAATACAACTTAAGGACTGCTGCCACCATGGCTCCCGTTGTAATCGAGGATTAGCTGGTAAAAGAAAAACAAGGATCAGTTTTTAAAGATTAGTTTACAGTTAATCTGTTACATTTGTTCAGACGGCACCTTTGTCCATATGGTAAAAAAAAACAAAACAATCTCTTTCTCTTTTAGCAAGTAAAGTAGATTCTGCATACTTGATGATGTATTTGCATGATTCTGGGGGGGGGGGGGGGGGGGTTGTAAGTTGCTTTGCATAAAAGCTGGAGCCAAATAAATGTTATGTAAATGCAAATATTTTGCCAAAGTGATTTTACACAATGTTCCAAAAAAAAAAAAAAAAGGTGAAACTGTAAAATCTTCAAATTTCCAAATCTAAGCCAATATACTCTCTTTCACTTTGTGTGGCTCACACCACAACTGGTATAAACTCAAAAAGGTGAAAACCTAAATAACTAATAAAAAGGGTGTTAAGTGGGATTGTATTTTGTGTAATGTTGTCCATGGTTTTGTATGTATATGTGTGTTAATATCGAATAATAAGCCGGCAGTTAAAAATTATTTCCTGGTCTGTGGTTTTCTACTTTTCCTTTCAACATGTTGTAATATAACTCTTCTGCTCCAGTAGACGAATCTAGTAGAACAAGTCTGGTTCATAAAGCATAGATCACTACCATTAGTAATTAGTAACAATACAGCACAAAGGCTTTATCAGAGCACGATGATGTGAGCCAAAAAACAACTGAAATGAAGATGTGCTACCTTTTCACCCTCTTTGACCATTGGGTTTAGCAACCCACTGAGAATCCCGTTCTTGATGTCGAACGTAATACACTTTTGGCCCTATTTTTTGGACAATTCCAAACCACAATATAATGTTAAGGAACTTATTGTGGTGCACGACGTATTTTTCGTGCACAAACTGGTTAAGGACTGGGTAGAAAGGACTTGTGTATGGAGAAAGCGTACATGCCAGAAGCTGAAGACACCACACAGGAAGAACCATGTGGGGGTGCATTTTTAGGCTGTTTGGATTGTCGAATTTACCATTGTTAGCAACCCAAAATAGCCCTTATTTGATTAGGTTACGGGTCGTAGTATTCCATATCTTTCCGTAAGTGATGCAAGCGCCCTATTTATTTTCTCTTCTTTTGACTTCAAAACATCCAGGGATCTGTTACTTCTTCTTCCAAAATACCATCCATCCACTAACGCCACATTGTATACAAGAAGATATTGCGTTTTTATTACTCACTGAAACTCAAATGCAGACGCTCAGACGCCACGAACATGGTGGCTTTGGACACGATTAATAAAAAACACAACAGCGCGTGTAGCGAGAATGCTCTGAATCTTTTTCTTCAAGCGCTACTAAAACTGGGACAAACTACTACGTTGGTTGCAGCCTTTAACTTGTAACTTACCAGAAGCTGTCGGCTGTTTTGCAGTCTTTCTTTCTCCGCGTCAGTGTAGGCTGAAGTCGTTTCCAACAACAAACAGTGGCAGCCCAAACCAAATCCGCTGATATTGTCGGTCAAAAAAAGAGTTTTTTTCTCTTATGAGGAGAAGAAAGTCTTCCACCACCCAGCTGTCTGTCTCCGCTGCCGTGTGTGTGTGAGTGTGTGAGCTGTACTGTGTCTACCTACCAGGGCTCAATCATAAGACGTACCCTGGCAGTGACATCACGTTGTAAGTAGTCAAACAATTTCCTGATTCATGTAACAGTAGATGACCTGAGGAGAGTTCAGGAGTTTCCAGGAGGATGGTATGCTTTACACTTTGAAGTAGCTATAGGTTTCAATATAGGCCTATAAAACTGTATCCCTAGTCATAGATAGATAGATAGATAGATAGATAGATGGTTAGATAGATGGTTAGATAGATAGATAGATGTTGATCCCAAGAAAAATGGGAAATTTCTGTGTTACAGCAGCAAAATCAGTCACAAAGCACATAAATATAAATGAAATACTAGGAAAATATACATACATACAATATACATGAAATAATAATACGAATAAGTAAAAAGAACAAATACTTGAATATGTACAGGATGGGGGAACAAAAATGTGCAACTGCTTAAATAATATGCTAAAATGTAAATGTAAATAAACCAAATGTCCAGGTTGCATTAGTGCAGTAGTGTGGTGTCCAAAAGTCTCATCTACCACCCAGTGATGACGTGTTAAAAAGTGTTATTGCTTGTGGAATGAAGGATTTTCTGTAGCGGTCCGTGCGGCAATAGAAAAGATAAGAACACTCAGTTTTGCATATTTTATTTATTAATGTATGTTTAATTAGCTTAGATGTTTCCTGTAGATTGTATCTCCCAAAAGCCTGTCAATTTAATTATATTGCCTATAAAATACCCAGCATGTAGGCCTTTGCGTTTAATATTATTATTATTATTATAAATGGCGGGCCATATTACAGACACTTCCTATTTTAGGTTGAAATTTGAATAGTCTGGATCAACGGAAGTACATTTCCAGGATAATTGTCGACATCAGCGTACTCTCCCTGTGTGATTGCCTTTGTCAAAATCCCTTCGCTTCGGGAAACTACAACTAACTTCGAGCCAGCATGCTACTCGCTGAAAATGGCAAGTTTTAAAGAAAAGTTAGATTGTGTATGAAGCCCCTCTGCTTTGTTCTTTCAAGGAACGATTGTAAAGATTTACAATTTAGAATGCTTTTAATCCTATCCTAGAATATGTCTGTGGTGTACAGATGGACATACTTTTAGTTTAGTTTTAGTATTTTAGAGACTAAGGGCATGCCATGTCATACCATAGAAATATACTTTTAATGACTTTATTTCCCACATGCGATGAGATGAGATGATATCTGAGAGTTTTTACTTCCTCATTTCGGATCTCGTCATAAAATAGTAAGGTCTTTGTTTGAAAAGTTAGTTTGACATTTAAAGACAAAAGGAAAACGTTAAGTGTTGAGCAACGTATTTGACGTATGTTCTTAGTCACTCACAGCCAAAGTGAGTAAGCATTAAGAGAGATAACTTTAAAACTCATGTACACACACACACACACAAAACACAACACACAACACATTCAGATTTATGGGCTCGCTCAGACCTGTTCCAACACCAGCATCCGTTCTGTATAAACTTGTTAAAAAACATCCAAATAGATATAATCTCGGGATTTTCTGTTTATTCACATGCCAGAGGGGAGATTCCCGATTTTTAACATGAAAAATTCCCCATTCAGAAGAATTAGCTGAACAAATAGCAGAGCTGTTCATTAAAACAGTCATGATTTCACTTCCTAAGGCTTGGTTTTTGAGGAAACTCCAGCCCAGATAATCCCCACAGTTTAGACCAACATGTTGGGCTAACTCGTAAATATGATACATGATTTATCAGTGCTACCTCATGGTTTACACATTCTTAATTTAAATGGTTTAAATGAGGCAATAATACTGAGTATGATATATGATATGAGTCAAAAGAAAACTTTATCTCACATAAGCCTGAACAGCTCGACATTACTTCCAACTAATTGTCTCTGTGTTACTTTTTCTGAGAATCATGTCTTATGATTCCCTGAGGTTAAAAGAAGTTGTGTGGGAGTGGTGTAGGCAGCTCAGAGAGACTACTCTGCGGTTTTTTTCCTGCCAGAACTTGGCAGGACGCCAATAGTTAAGCTCACTCAACTACACAAACATTCAATTCTTTTGTTTTTCGTTTCACTGACTAAACTTAAAACGGGTTCATCGCAAGGTGAAATGTTGGAATCTTTCTCAGAATTATCATGAGCTACTGCTATACACTGAAAGGTTGGCAGAGCCAGTAAAACAGCGCGAACAATGAGGAACCGATTTGACCCAAAATCCATCCAAATGTTCATTAAAAGTGCAGCAATGAGCACATTGTGAACAAATAACACAATACAATTATTGTAGTAGTCACTTTTAGTATTTCACAGTGGCTATTCAAGGATAGGAATAAGTCTGGATTTCAGTTTGATACATGGTACAGTGAATCTAAGCAGAACAATGAAAAACTGCACTGAAGTCTCTTGTTGTCTCGGGTCAATTTGGACCCATTTTCCAAAATGTTCTGTCACAGAAATGTGGGTTTCTTTCAAAATTGTCAAAAGAAAGAATGTGGATGGTTCTATACGACATTCTGCACAAGTAAAATAAATGCTCAGTCCTTTACTTTCATTGAATTGACGGCATTTTCTTTAAATTTATAGCATTGAAAGAAAATAATTGATAAAATAGCGTTATAAAAAGGGACAAAAATGTGGGGAAAAGCTTCAAAAATATCGGGAAAAGCAAGGGAAAACGGTTGTTAAGATGGTCAAAAAGTAGAAAAAAAGTTTTATGTTAAATTTTGACCACGAAAAACAAAAGTTGCATGGGTGAACTAAAACATTGCATCCGCTAGATGTCAGTGTCGCACAGTTACGAACTCAGGGCACAGGCTTCAGGCTTGGGGAGTAGAATTTTGCACTACTGCATTTCAGTAGAATGCTGTGTGTATTGTACTGTATTTAGTCTTCTGATATTGAGACTAGTCACACTGTAACACATTCTGTATTATAAAAGGCATTTTGACATGTCAGAGCAGGAAACCCCCAGGTGTAATTTACAGCATTACAGAGGGCTGCATTCTATTTAGTGTGTCAGTTTGAGCGTCCATTTTGCACACATTACGGATAATAATGGGACATCTAAATCAATATTTACTCCATGTCTTCTTCAAAATGTTTTATCCTTAAAAAGGTCTTAATGAGACATGCTGCTCCACACCCACGGCCACAGCAATCTAAAATAATTGGTGATTCCCCTTGTCCTTCCTTTCACTTTATTTGACCTTTTCACTAATTTAAATTACTTTCAGTTACAGACACTTTTCATAACAACCAACTCAATTTGATCTTGAATTTAAGTTTTATTCCTTTTGATTTACTGTGCTGCTGTTCTGTGCTGGGACGTCTGTGTAAAAGATTGATGTAAGACTGCAATTTGTGCCAAAATCTAGTTTTAAGACAGTTCTTTTCATTTACGTATATTCAGAATCCGAATCAGCATCAGCTTTATTCGCCAGGTATGAGGACACATGCGAGGAATTTTTCTTTGGAGCATCGATGCTCACACTGTGCTTACACACACAAAACACCAAAACAAAAAAAAAAAATATACACACTAATATATACACAATATATACATACTCTAAACAGAAACAATATAGAGGCATGAATGCAATGAAGAGTTCAATAAAATTGTTTAAATGTGGAGCATAGTGCAAAGGATACTGGGATAAATAGTATTATGTTATTATATTACAATATGAACAGTATGAACAGTATATGAACATATGAACAGTTCTGAAATAGGAAATGAGAATGATGAATAAATTAAAAAATAATAAGTGAGATGTGAGAATGGGAATGATGAATAATACTAAATAAGTGGAATAATAAGTGGAACTGAGCTAAGTGGTGAGACAGTGATTACTGGATTATTGACCAGAATTGAACCTGACACTATGGGTCAGAAGTCAGCTGTTCATCAGAGAGATGGCTGTGGGTAGAAACTGTTCCTGAATCTGTTGGTTTTGGCGTGCAGTGCTCTGTAGCGCCTACCAGAGGGGGAGAAGCTGGAACGGGTTGTGTCCGGGGTGAGATGGGTCTGCAGTGATGGTTCCTCCCGTATTAGATTCTAGAAGAGTATAAGTCATGGACGGAGGGCAGGTTGGCACCGATGATCTTTCTATGAACGTATGTTGTGTTCAATCAAAACCCTACACACACTTTTTGGTGTCTGGGAATGAAATGAAGCTGCCATGTGGTGAATGTGTACGTGACAGGGTACATTCACAGGGGATGGTAGGTGGCGGTGGACCAACTGGAAAATATTGCCCTGAGGTTTTGTAACTCAGGCTGCCCCGATACTTTCTGTGACTTAAATCCCTCACCACATTATACCATAACTGTTGTAATAGGCTGCTTAGCACTTTCCATGACTAGAGAATTGGTCGTGATGTGTTAACAACTCTATTGCTACTTCTGCCAACTCTGTACATATAGTTTGCTTGCTCCTCCTGAGATGACTTATCTTTGGAAAAAAATCTGCCGCAATTACAGTGAAATAAAACTCATAATAACAGTTCATCACAATTTCACTTGCTCTTGAAGCGCAGTGACTGTTTTAGAGGACATTATACCCGTCCTTAAAAAGCATGCTAGGAAGGAGACGCATTGATTTCCATTCCCATATAGCTGCAGTTCACATTAAAAAGAAGCCTGTGCTGCATCAGAGTAGGTAACGTGAAGTTAATTCCAACTTCTATCTGACTTCCATCCGTCTGATAAATTATATCTTCAGTGGCCAGTGATTCACACACAAGGAGTACTTTTTTTATGGGAAAGGTTACCCTTGTGGTAAATCGTATGACTGTGATTTGCCTCAGCCAATGAGTATCCACACTGTGCACATGACATTCATTACGATAAATGTTAATGAACGAGTGAGTGGAGTAAACAACTTAAGGACATGCACATGTGAAATTAAGAGTGTGCTCCCATCCCTTTTAGTGCATGAGACACTAATCCTTTGATGACACTGATAACATGATCTTGACAACAGGTCTACAGTCAGAGGAGCAGCATTTTGTCAATCCGTTTAAAGTAGATTACAAATATATATATCCAGAATCTATCTTTGGTACTAGCATTCAGTTTTCTAATTTGTTATCTTTATTGTGTGGGGGGGAAGGGGTTTCCGTTGCCATGTGTTAACGATAAATGTGACGTAAGTGGGGAACCTCAGAGGACTTAAGAGGATTTTCCATCTTAACGTCTCACCAACTGTCACAAACAGTCAGTCACCTGGAGGTGATCCCTTTGAGAAGAGTAACGGCCCACTTGTGTGTCTGTGTGGAGGGGAAACCTTTCCACTGGCTGTATTTCTACACAAGTTTAACAAAATAAAGGCAAAAGAAACAACGAATAACACAACACATACATTATGTACTTTGCATACTATATGCATATCGCACAAAAGGCATTAGTTTACATCCTTTTCTGATGTCAGAAACAATCAATTTGACATGTGAACGGATGGTGCATGTACAAAATATATGCTTGCAGACCATATGGTGCATTCTTTTAAAAACCAAATTCTTTAGAGCAATTATGTAACACTGGCACTTCACTCTGCAGAGTGAAGGTACAAGTACATGTTGTGTCAGCTTGTGAGTCTAACCTCTGCCTTTTTTTAGGAGGTGGAGTGGTTACACCAGAGCTTATTTATATACAGACTCATTTTGTACAACCCCAGTTTCACTTAGCAATGGATTGGAAACCTTAATTTTCCATGAGGCCTGGGCGTAAGCATGAGAAGCATTACAAAAAATACCCGTGGGTCCTGGTGTGAGAAGCAAAATTTATAATTCAAACCCAGTTGAAAAAAAAAAAGCCAAATAATTCCAGAAATGATATGTGTTGTATGTATTTGGTCTTAGCCCAGCGAGACAAGTAAAAAGAACACATCATAGTTCTGATCTGCGCTGCAAACATGTGCTGCTCTCCTTGTAAAGCTCATCTCTAGTCCTGTTCATTTTAATTCTGAAATCCTCTTTGTGAAAGTGACGTGGTGCCACTGATAAAAGCAGGATTAACCCATACATGGAGAGGGAACAGGACATAGAGAGCTTGAGAGAGCACTCAGCGGGACAGTAGCGCTCACTCCATTCAACTTATAAAGGAAACGCTCAGGGCAATGACTGTTTATCCTACACACAGTATAAGTACAGTACAGGGCCATTACCCTCTGCCCATATGACAGAAAAACAAATCTCCAAGATTTCGAAGACATCAGCACAACAGCCTCTCCACAACAACACTCTGCTGCTGGCATCATTTCCACGGTGACACCCTCTCAGTGGGAGAATCTCCTAGGTGACGCCCTTTATTGACACGCCTAGAGGTGGTGGCTTTTTGTAGGCAGGTGCATCCTGTGCAGGGGCAGACGGCGTAGCCTGCCACAGGTTTTTTTCCCTCTGTGTGGGAACACCAATGCAGCTCCATATCTGGTCTGGAAGGCAGAGTAAATAGAGCAGACAAAGGAATTCAGATAAGAATATTTAGAAACAAATGGAGAGTTTGCATTTGTTTTGCAAATTGTCACTCCTCCAAACTTGGGTTATGAAGTTCCTATGAAATCCGGGTTTTCAAGAAGTCTTCCGTTACACGTATAACCTTCAGCTGTTGGATGTTTTCACTGACTTTGTGAATTAAATTTAAAAGCGAAAGGGCCACTGGATCCTGGGACTGACCTTGGACGGACGATGGAGGGGTATGGTTATGAGCACTTTGGTGCAGATGCAGCGAGGAGAGACAGCAGGTGGATTATCGAAGAATCGTAGGAGACACTCAGCCACTACATACCGAAGTTTCATCCAAGGAAGGGCAACATTATGTCCGGCAAACCTCACATGGACATGAAACTGCAGCCCAACGATACAGCGCCACACGCATCCAGGCTGGTCTAGGCCCAGAGAGGTGAGTTGCTGAGAAAGCATATGGGAATGAGCCACAACTCAAACAACATTTAGGTTAAAATACAACTTTATGTTTTTATTATTTTCACAGAATGTGAAAGCTTTTGTAGCTATGTGTAATTGCAAAGTTGCCAGCTGCAGATTTAATTTCTTACCAGAAAGTGTGAGTGCTGCAAAAACATTTATAAAAGGTCAAACTCCCCCCCCCCCCTCCCAGAATTTGCAGATAGTATTGATTCTAAAATGATGTAAGTTCAAGTGCAAAAGCAAAAGCAAGACTTAAAATAAAATGAAATGGGAGAATGCCACAACAATACCCATCTGCAATGCCAATACCCAATGTGAAATCAAACGACAATGTGATGTAAGTCCTCTAGCATTTTAATGCTTTACTTTCACTGTCTTCAAAAGGCTGCACATGTAAATTGACTTCATGCCGTCGGGTCAGTTTACATGTCCACAGTCCACACACACTTGCAATTGGATCAGTTTGCATATGCTCTTGAGGCGAAAGCCCTTGCTTTGGATGGCACACTTCGTTTCTGAGTTGTTTGAAGACCATGTAGATAATATTTATGGCTTATGAGCAGATGCTTAAGCAACAAAACACGGCCAATCTTCTAAAGTTGTTTCTGCGCACAGACAATTCAGTGATGCAACATCAAAGAAAGAGTGAGCAGCATGCTGCAGGGGGTATAAACAAGGCTGAATCAACCGCCCAAAATAGCTACAGTGCATAAAGGAACCATTGACCCATATCTGCAATTAATTTGACACAGAGTGGGAAACAGATCCATCTGATTAACCTTGGCAGACCAATGTAGCAACCATCACATGTGATTAATATAGAACAAGACTTTCAAGGACTTTGAATTCTATTGGGTAACAGAGAATATCATGTAATTCTCTATTGCATTCAATATCTGAAATGTAATCAGTGAAACATTCCTGCAAGAAATAATTAATATATATCGGAAATGCCAGCCCCAAATATAACACTCAAGTTACCCAATTGCCTGTTGTCACAAAAAGTCTAAAACACAATATCCCTTCTTTTTGGCAGCACATACAACAAAAACTGTATTGGTAGTGAAGCATATGCTCCATGAAACTGCAGTATGTAATGTAAGCAATATTAGCAGCATTTTAATTTTGCTGCAGTCTGGACTTATTTTAACTACACATTCTGTTGTAAAGTTGAATCTGTAACATTGCATAGTATTAGTAGAGTAAGAACACCAATATCCTTTTAAAATGTTGGCTGTTGGTAGGATAAAGAAGCATTATGGTAGAATTTAACTAAAGTACCTCACAACTTTACAAAGTGTGCATGCCAAAGGTGGAATGCAACTACATTTACTCAGTACTGTAGCCTACTTAAGTACACATTTGAGGTACTCGTACTTTACCTGAGTCTTTTCTTTTCATTCCACTTTCTAATTCTACTCCACTACATTTCAGAGTGTAATACTGTACGTTTTCACTATACATCCATCTGACAGCTTTAATTAAGATTTTTGCAAACAAACACCATGTAGTTTATAAAACATGCTGTTTTACTACCCAACAATATGACATTGCCTACAGGCCCAGCTGAAATGATGAGACAATTAAACTCTTCTTGACAGAACTGTTTGGATTGTTACCAATATCTAAAATGTGAGGATTTGTCTGCAATGAGTACTTTTACTTTTATTACTGTACGTACATTTTACTGATGATACTTACTTACTTTTACTTAATATTAAGTCATATTGCCAAAGCAGGACTTTTACATGTAACAGAGTATTGTACAGTGTAGTAGCAAATATAATAATAATAATACATTTTATTTAAAGACGCCTTTCTTGGCACTCAAGGACGCCGCACATGGAATTCATAAATTAAGAACAGCAAAACAAATACTATACAACAGCAAAACAAATACAACAGAAAAACAAATACTATACAACAGCAAAACAAATACTATACAGCAAACAAAACCAATACTATACAACAGCAAAACAAATACTATACAACAGAAAACAAATACTATACAACAGAAAAACAATACTATACAGCAAAACAATACTATACAACAGAAAAGGCGGAGCAACAGACATTTAGGTGGAATAGCAGTTATAAACAGATGTGTTTTTAGTTTTTAGTTATTTTTAGTTAAATATGAATAGGCTAGGCTGATTTTACTTAAGTAAAGGATCGGAATACTTCTTCCACCACTGCTGCTTAACTTTCCCCCTCCGCCAAAGCAGCTGCAACCACTTTCGTAAAAATGATATAAATGTGAACAGGGAACCATCTTTATTTTAACAAAGTACCCAACTGGTGTCCACGAATACTAGCCGATTGCAATAAACTTGAATGGACTGCTAGCCCCGATTAACCGGTCCGCCAGCATTTCACTTCCAACACTTTCACAATTACACTTAGCCGTTATCGTTCCAATCCACACAGACCATGGATGACACAGCCGTATACAGCAACAAAGGTGCAGATGGTTAAACCCGCCTCTGTGAGGAGGAGAGGGGATGTGACGCCGCTGCTAGTAGTACATAACACCAGAACGCACTGTCTGCAGGGACAGGCAGGCAATCACTTCTGAATCACTTTACTGCCAACCAGTACTTTTACATTTTGGAGCCACGAACAGCCTGTTTTTTTCTTTTCTTCGAGATTGTTCTTCAAGGTAGAATAAATTACTGGTTCTAACATCGCATTTCTTAGCCTGACTTCTGTAGATTCACAGCTGGAAAGTTGCTTTCCATTAGTCAACGTGTGCATCTGCTTCAAAAAGGTTAGCCATAACGTTAGCTAACGTAACTCAGTCTAGGAAAAGATGCTGTGACGTTATTGTACGATAGCGAAGAAGCTACGTGTAGTTAGCTAAATCACTTGGTACCTATCTGTCCAATTGTTGAAAAGCTTGATTTTAAAGTATCGGGATCGTTTTCTGTCGGTCAACCCAAAATAACCAAGCCGCTAATGCTAAATGCTAACTGCTGCTCCCACATGTCTGTAAGTTTAACGTAGCTAGCTAGTGTGGACTCTCAGGTCTGGTCTGCAAAGGTTCAGTTGCATGCAGCTACGTCAGTAAACTATTTAAACACATCTAACGTTACACATGTGGGGTAAGCAATTGTGTAGTACTAACGTTAGCAAGCTAGCTAACAGTTAACATAGTTGTTGTGATGTTAACTGTAAACAGGTATTGTGTAACGTTAGTGTTTAGTGTTAAATAATTTATTCCATCTAACGTTAACGTTACTATTGTTGATTATTTTACGTTAAAGTAACGTTACATCACCTCTGCATCGTATTTGTAAAATGTTAACGCAAGCCAGATATAACGTTATTACCCTTCATACTCAGCACATTGGCGTGAAGCCCGATTTACGCCTAAACGCCACACCAAAATTGTATTCAAAAGAATGCTAAAATAGTGTTTCCTCTGTGCTAGAAAATGCGTAGTGTTGGTAGAAAAATAATTTAGAGATGCTAGTATAAATAAGAGCCACTCTTTAATTCGGCATGCATTAAACTCTAAAAGGTTTTGCAATGTTTCTAGACCGTAATGGTCCGTGATTAAAATGTAAACCAATTCTAAAAAACGACATTTGATTTACTCTAAAAAGTGCTGCTATGTGCATAATGTCAGTTTCCAGCACAGTGCTATGGTTAACCAGGTACTTCTGAGGTGAGAGATGTGGCGGGCTGAAATGGATACAAGCACGGATAATATTATGACGCAGATAATAGCAGCTTTTACCGTATAAACAAGTACCATATTTTTACTAACACTCACGTTACGAATGTGCAGTGCATGGAGCTAACGTTAATGTCTGCTAGCTCCTGATAATGCAATGTAGGTCACCAGGCCAGTAGCCAGCTAACTAAAAACGACATTTTGAGGATGTCGTGTTCTTTGGACAGCGTTTCAGTTTAATTAGGTTTTACCATTATCTTTAACAGTGTAGTGCGTGGTTCAGTTAAATGTCACTTAGTCACCCGGACATATTTTGCTTTAGTTAAAGCAAGTCTACGTACATATGAGTTTGTGGTACTTTGTGTGATTTAATGTTTAGTAACGTCTCCTCCCGTGATGTCTCCGCAGCAGCCATACAAACTATGCGTCTATTTAGTGTGTGCAAGATTGTTACTTGTGTATTACCGAATTATTAATAGCTTGTTTTTGCAAGCGGATGAAGTTGTTGCCACGCAGGCGCACTAACCTGCAGCTGGCTAAGGGATGTTGATGTTGCTATGGTTATATCTTTCTGTGAGAAGGCCACTACAGCTCTGCCTGCAAAGTGGATGTGTTCTTGCAGAGCATCCTTTTCCTGTCTTCAGATATAAATATCTTTATCTGAGTGTCTGGGCTGCACAGTTGATTGAAGTTTGCACTTATCATTGGCAGCATGGCGGATTACTTAATCAGCGGTGGTACAGGCTATGTCCCTGAAGATGGACTCTCAGCTCAGCAGCTCTTCTCGATTGGAGATGGCCTAACATACAAGTAAGTTTCCCTGCATCACAAACTTTGATTTGATTTTCCGAAAATCTCAGTAAAGTAATGAAATTCATTCAAAGTACGGTCTCCTGATTTTAAAACCTTGCCTGCGTGCAATGGTGGGTGAAGTGTACGCAGGAGTGCTTTGTAATGGCCAACACATTTTGAACCAGCAGATCTGACAACAGTGCGTTGGCTCCGATGGTCATACGGCTGAAGAGCTATGCTCTAAAGGAGATGGGTTGACTTACAAGTGAGTAACACAGTCATCTTCAAACCGTTTTGAAACTGTGCTGTTAAAAATCCTTTGTCTCTCCAAATAGTGAATCCATAAAGAGAAAGCAAATGACAGTCCCTCCAAAGCAATCTGGTGCCACAAAGTGCATTAATGTAGAAGATAAATGTTGGGCTTAATGGAATGCTCAACCTGATCTTGGTCATGGGGCTCAAATTTGCTTCCAGTGCACATAACTACATTATTAACTCTCCACCAAAGGGCATTACCTGTGCATGCAAGAACAGCTCATGCACTTTATTATAATCACTTTAGATTACCTAAAAGTAATAATTAAGTAAGTTTCTTACTTAACCTCACTCAGCTCTGGTAAGCATTCTGGTGATACACAAGACATGCGTTTATTTGCACTTATTAGGATTTTGACTGAATTTTTTGTCTTTAATTCTTGTGACGACACCTTTTTTTAATATTCCTAATCATGGATAACATGACGCAAAGTGTTGTGCAACTTAATTGTAGTGGTTGTTGTACACTGAGAAGCATGCCTATTCTCTTTTAAAACTTTCTCCTAAATCCATCAGTGCTTATTCTTTTGAACATGTTTGCCACAGGTTCTTACAACTTCTACAATCCCTGCTTC
Organism: Etheostoma spectabile; assembly: GCF_008692095.1. Lineage (NCBI taxonomy): Eukaryota > Metazoa > Chordata > Actinopteri > Perciformes > Percidae > Etheostoma > Etheostoma spectabile. The sequence continues at coordinate 15,214 of NW_022605070.1, read as the reverse complement.
AGATGCCCTGTCAGCGTTCCCTGAAAGATCATTAGTTAATGTATTATTTTATGCAATAGGTAGATAATTCTCCATACTCCATCATTGTCTGCACCCAAACAGCATTTCAATTTAAGTATTTTAAGTTTATTTGGAAGGTTTTATCAACCAAAAATCCACCAGTTATTTGTTGCTCCTGCTTTACAGAAGCTAATTGAATTGTAAACGTAATGGTGTTAGAGTGTGTCCGCATTTGATTGAACAACCTCTGCACACTAATGAAGTGCATCACGACCGAAGGAAGGTTTCCACGCATAATAGCCTGAATTGGCATGTGTAATGCAGGAGGAATTGGGGTGAATGAGGTTAAAAGCGTCTGCATCACTCTTTTCGAGCCATTCGTCCTGTGTCTGACCCCTTCATAACTCCATTGTGACAAATACAGATATAGTTGAAGTGTTTCAATTTCTGTTGCAAGATTTAAAATGTATGACCACTTCCACTGTATATCTCCAATGACTTTATCAACACATGTACACACTCCTGTCACAGGTACTGGATCTAAGAATACAATCAAGCAAGATATTGCTAATTTATCTTTTTAGGTTCCTTTTTATTTCAGGTTATTAGTTAGAGCAAAAGGAAGTAAGCCACCTAGAGAAAGGGAGACATAGATAACACCAGAAACGTGAGACAAACCGCTTCCTGTGCTATTGTGACCTTCAACTAGGTACAGAAATTGTGTCCGGGGCATGATTGTGATCATGCTCTTTTAATCAATGCTACTTTTGAACTCCATGTTTGTGTCAACACTGCTGAAACAGCCTACACAGTTAAGGTGCCCCAGTGTTTTTGCCTCGTCATAGACTGAGATGGGTGAAGAGTTCTTAGCTGTTAGCTTCATATTGAGAGCTAATGTGATGAACTGTAGTGTAAACATGTATACACTGTAAAATACATTTACAAACAATTCCTGTAATCACTCTTATGCCACTTTCCACACACAGCTCAGGCTTGTTAAATACTGGGTCACTGCCATTCACACAAGACTAGACACAAAAGTACTTCAACTAAGTCATATCATTTAAACTATACACTATTCTACACAAAACATACTGTGTTATTCAATCTGTGGTCTGGTGGAGTGTTCACTGATCATTGACTGAACATTTACAGCCTTATGGCCAAGTTACTTTGCAAACAGAAATCAACTCCTATTAAATCATAGTTAATACAAAGCAGTTGATTACCTCAAATGTAGGGCTGGCATAATAGCACATATTTGTGATTGTTGTTACACTTCTGACAGAACTACTGTAGCAAATAAATCTCTGCTGCTAACTGTAGTGTAATAATGGTCCTCTGTCAGCATCCTCACACAAACCAGTTAAAGTGAGATATGCAGGTGCTTAGCATCGTGCATTTGTCTACACTTACCACTCAAATAAAAACCACAATAAGGCAACACCAAGCCAGTGTTTTCTTTAGAATTCAAATGAGCTCCGGTTTTAGCGCTGACCCTGAGTCAGTAGGTGGAGCCTGTGTCGTAGCTGAGGTTTGTGGCTGCCGCTAAATGCTAGCAGATGTATGCTGTACTTCTGCTTGTCCCCACATTGATGTTTGTGGCTGTTTTTAGCTCCAAAGTGAGGGAAACAAAGGACTCCTCCCTTGAAGTGTCCCATGTTTGTCGACTATTTCAGGCCTTCCTTTTCTTCCACCCACTCTTGAAGCAGCAGAGGTCTGTTAGCGGGTCAGCTCTCTACCTTCACTCTCAACTCCCATTCTCATTTACACTCTTATTATGTCCCCCTGTCCTCTACTGCTTTCCATGTACCTGCCCCCCCCTCCCCAGTTTCCTCTAATATCCTTCCACATTGCATACAAAGCCTCTCTTATTATTCCATCTTTCCTTGGGTCCACTGACATGTTTATCACACGCACATATGCAAGAAATAAAAAATACAGGCTGAGGCTCAACTGTAGCTTTTTACCAAGTAAAGAATGAACCCAGCTACACTCAGTGTCTGTAGTCAGCCACTACGCAACTTAGCAACAGTCTGGGAACCATGGGGAGACCTAAATGAGTATACAACAATAGGTTGCAGGCTGGCGTTGTCCTAGTTGAAATTCTTAGACAGAAGGAAATGAGAAACTTATTAAATATCTAACACATGTATAATTCAAATGTTCATTGAAGTTGGTTGGCATTAAAAGTCTTTTTTGTTGTTGCCCTATCTCATTTAGTTACCCTAATTGTTACATTTTTTTTAAAACACAATCTTGTTCAATAGTACTCACCATTTAATTGCTTTTCAAGTCACCCTGTGAGCACCTTATAATGCACAAAACATTTCTGTTCTCTGTTTTGGAAATATTTTGCTACTATTTTAATGCATACTGTTGAACCTCACAGCCCCTCAACTTTACATTTGTTTATGTCTTTCAGTGACTTCTGATATTACCTGGCTTCATCGACTTTACCTCAGACGAAGTGGTGAGTACACCTATGTGTGAAGGATATACTTGAGAATACAAAAGGGCATGTAAGGTTGGTGTTGTTCCAGAAGATTGTTGCAAGTATCCGTCACATCTGAGAAGAGACTTTCCTGGGTATTTTAAAGACGAGCCAATCATTTCTTTATTTTCTTCTACACCTCTCATGAGGATGATTATGTGGCAGTGTCAGCAGACAGACCATCCTTGGCAGAGCCACTTCCAAAACCATCAGACTTATTACAGTGGAGTCTCTTTAAAAAAAACTTTTTTCTAAACAAACCTCTGTACTCCAGACCTTACCACGTTTATAATGGCAGCTCTTGTTTTGCCCATTTAAAACCATCTGCATCATTTCTTCTCTCCCTGCTGCCCTGCTATTCTTGCCCGATGTGGTCACAGACTGGCTGCTCCCTCACCCTTGTTTACATTTGGGTCTGGTCTGTTGCTCATCCACCTCTCAGCAGATGAAGGGAGAGTTAATCTCGGGGCTTTAGATGAAATCCCTCATCTTCTTTGTATATCTCAGCGGCTTGTAATTTAATTGATATCTCTCCCCATTTCCTTCAGTGTTACAGAGAGCCCTCATTGCTGTGTGAAATGCTTGTCTGCCTTGCCATGTTGTCATGGGCTGGCTGTTTCAACCGAGTCTTTGCCTTGCCCTCGTTTTCCACAGGATAGTGAGTCAATTCAAGCTTGAATAACAAATGCTCCCACAAACATGAAGAGGGGCCACATGTGCGTAGAGCTGTTGTTGGAATTTCTTCGGGGTTGTGATGTTCTCAAAATGCTTTCCTAACTCTCAGTTGAATTTAGCGGGTTAGTGCAGTTGTGCTTTCTAAATGGAGAAGGCGTGTTAGTTGAGTTCTCCTGCCTTGTCTGTGAAGCTCTGAGAAAAGCCTCCATTGTTTATATTTGTCACAGATAAGGAGTAAAAGCTCGGACACCCATTTGCTGGTTTCCCATGTGCAAAGAATGTCATTATTTTCACACGCACAGTTGAAGATAGCAGAAGCTGGTGTTGTGGGAATTGGTCAGATATTAAGTTCAATGTGGAATTTGGAGACAGTGGTACGACTCATTTCCATTTTTTCAGACAGCGTGAGGTTTCTGTCCCGAGAGTACGGACTGGTTTTTAAAGGACCATACAATTTATTTTGTTTGCAGAGATCTCCTATACAGATTAACACAAAACGATCCACAAAATTTTCAATTATGTACCCTTGTACACAAGAGCTCTTGCAACATACCTACATTTTTAAAAAGTCTGCTAATTGGCATCCATGTTCTTTAGTGTCATTTAAACCAATTCAAAGTACTCATATTATGCTTTTTCCCTTTCCTTTATTGTGTTTTTTATATATATATATATATATATATTGTGCATTTTATAAGTTTATTTTATAAGTGAAAAACCTCACTTTGTACCACTTTGTTATAATGCTTGCCTAGCTGCTAGCGTGGTCATCCTCTGCTTCTGACTGGCTAGTAGTCCTTACCTAGCTACTGCGCATATACGACTCCCAACAAAGATTAAACGATGCCTCACTCCGCAGCAAAAACTGAGAACGCAACACACAGTATGAAAAGAGGAGCTGCAGCAATGTGCAGTACAACAAATGTATAGCGTTTTCTAAAAATTAAACCACATAAACCTATTCTGGTACAACTTCCTAAATACAATGAGCATAATATGAGCACTCTAATGGTAAACCACTTGAAGACACACGTGTATGGTATATTGGATCTGCCAAGTTTAGTCTGCCCCCTGATGGTTCATGTGCAAAATAACAGAAACAAGCTCCTCTTTGTGAAGCCATTAAAATGTCCATCCTCCTCTTTTTTGTCTCTTAGGACTTGACATCAGCGCTGACCAGAGATCACTTTGAGACCCCTCTCATCTCCTCCCCCATGGATACTGTCACAGAGTCGGCAATGGCAATTGCTATGGCTGTAGACACTGCTTTGCCAAAATTGCTGATATATTAAAAAATCAATTTTCATGTATTGCAAAATTATTTTCTATTCTATTTTTTTGTATTTGGTAGCTGATGGGAGGCATTGGTATCATTCACCACAACTGCACACCAGAATTCCAAGCCAATGAGGTCCGCAAGGTCAAGGTAAACTATGATTATCCTCCATGTTTACAAAGGACCATTTTCAAAATTTGTCTTTTATGTCACACCATCTTAGCATTTCGTAGTTAAGCCAAATGCTCACCAGTCTCTCCTGGTTTACCTACTGTTTTTATTGTCTTGTTTACACACTTGCATGTCTGTACGAAACAAAATACATACAACATGACAAAAATCTCACATGATCCCTACCCTTGACCTGTCTTCTCCTCTGTACTGTTTTGTCCCTATATAGGTTCTGGTAATTGTCTTATAAGTGTGTTTTGTGTGTTACTGCTTTCTTGTATTGGCATATTCATGTGTGTTTTTGCTGTGTGATGTTTGGCGCTGTTTACACTGGTTTCTCTTGGTTTCCAGAGGTTTGAGCAGGGTTTTATCACAGACCCAGTTGTGATGAGTCCGCGCCAGACAGTTGGGGATGTGTTGAGGCCAAAGTAAGACATGGCTTCTCTGGTATTCCTGTCACAGAGACAGGCAAAATGGGCGGCAAACTGGTGGGCATCGTCACTTCCCGAGACATTGACTTCTTTCTGAGAAAGACCGCGGCAAACCTCTTGAGGAGGTGTGTATTTTTTTTTTTTTTTAACTGTATCCATCAGTTGAATTTTGTTTTTGGGATCACTCAATTTAATAGTTCTAACATTGAAATGATGCTCATATCATCTCCAAGGCCATGACAAAGAGGGAGGAGTTGGTAGTGGCTCCAGCCGGTGTTACACTGAAAGAAGCCAATGATATTCTGCAGCGCAGTAAAAAAGGTGAATAAAAGTTCACGTGTGACAGCAGCCTTTTCTCGTGGATTTTGATCACTCTCATGCAATTTAATAACCTCACTTTCTCCGTAACCAGGTAAGCTTCCCATTGTAAATAATAACGACGAGCTGGTGGCCATTATTGCCAGGACGGATCTGAAGAAGAACAGGGACTACCCGCTGGCCTCCAAAGACTCACGCAAACAGCTGCTGTGTGGCGCTGCCATCGGCACCAGGGAGGATGACAAATACAGACTGGACCTGTTGGTGCAGGCTGGAGTGGATGTTGTTGTACTGGTGGGTGCTTTTTGATGGTTGAATTATGGCTTTTGTATCCTATTGCCGGTGCCAGTCTGTAATAATTGTGTGAGAATGCTTGGACTAAAATTAGGTCACAGTTTGAGCAGAGGTTGCCTAAAAATACGTACTGTTTAGATGACTTCCACTGATAAATAGGAATGTGTTGTGCAAGACCAGTAGGACAATGCATGAACTACTACTACTATGACAGTGTAAATTATAGAACATCAAATCAATCAAATATGTCTGTATGATACACACAGTGTCTGCATTCCTCAGCCTGTATTACCTGTTACTACTACTGAGTCCTCAGATCCAACGCCAGTGTACTTAAACCATGAATGTTTTTGGCTCTCCAGGACTCTTCACAAGGCAACTCGGTGTATCAAATCAACATGATAAATTATATTAAACAGAAGCATCCAGAATTGCAGGTGGTGGGAGGAAATGGTGAGTATGTTGCTGCTGTTGCCTCCCTTAAAATACATGTCAGTGTAAATTCTGTTAGTCGAATAACTCTGATTTTGTTCACATAGCACTGCCTGCTTTTTTTGGGTAGATTTCTTATGTCACCAAAATATAATGGTTTGCACACATCTACAGATACATTTATTTTTATCTACAGTGGTTACAGCCGCCCAGGCAAAGAATCTGATCGATGCTGGGGTTGATGCTCTGAGAGTCGGCATGGGCTGCGGCTCCATCTGCATCACCCAGGAAGGTACTCACCTTCTTTTATATCCCCTAAAGACAAAAATGTCTTTTTTCTTCTCATCATCAAAGTACCGGAAAGCAGAAACCGTAGCACCTCAGTGCTTGCTGTACCTAGTCTCAATCTGGCTATTGGCTACAGTGAGAAGTAAAAAATACCCTAAGACCCTCCAAGTTGTCATGGTGATCTGCCAAGGCCCCATTCTGGGTGCCATGGGGACCAGCTTCTCGTGCTCAGACTGGGTCACGTTCGCCAAGAAGGACAGAAGAGACATGTTGCAGCAAAGAGCCATGGCTCTAAAGTAACTGTTTGAGTCACCAGTGAAATAGACACTGCTTGTTATTTTATAAGCTCCGGTTTCTGTTTGTCCAAAAGTCTGGTCTGACTTTAAAAATAATATATATATATATATATATATATATATATATATATATATATATATATATATATATATATATTATTTTTTTAAACCTGATCTGTGTTCATGGCAGTCATGTTAATTTGCTTTCTACCTTCTAGTCATGGCATGTGGGCGGCCCCAGGGGACCTCTGTGTACAAGGTAGCAGAGTACGCCAGGCGCTTCGGTGTGCCAGTCATCGCTGATGGCGGCATTCAGACTGTGGGCCATGTGGTGAAGGCTCTGTCTCTTGGAGCATCGACTGGTGAGATTTTAAAGATTATGACACACAGAACATTGGGAGAAGGCCTCGTTTAACAGTCATTTTTTTATACAGCTTTTAATCTTAGAAAAATCCCATAGCAATCATCCCATAGCAATCATGTTTACCACAGCAGCAATGATGGTAGATTGGGTAATAAAACAATGGATAATTCTCTCCTTCCTCCCACTCCAGTTATGATGGGCTCGTTGCTAGCGGCAACCACTGAGGCTCCAGGGGAGTACTTCTTCTCAGATGGTGTCCGGCTGAAAAAGTACCGTGGTATGGGCTCCCTAGACGCTATGGAGAAGAGCACCAGCAGCCAGAAACGCTATTTTAGGTATGAGGGAGGCTAAAAGTAGTGACAGGTAAAATTCCAGAGCAGCGATCACAATGTGGGATTCCAGTGGAGAAAAATAGTTTGATCTCTTTCCACAGTGAGGGCGACAATGTGAAGGTAGCCCAGGGTGTGTCGGGCTCGGTCCAGGACAAGGGTTCCATCCACAAGTTTGTACCTTACCTGATAGCTGGTATCCAGCATGGCTGCCAGGACATCGGGGCAAAGAGTCTTTCTGTTCTCCGGTAAGTAGCATGTGCCTGAATTACTTCTTATAATGCAGATATGACCTTTTAATGTGCATTATATTTGACCACCTTTCTAACTTTTCTTTAGTTCCATGATGTACTCTGGAGAGCTGAAGTTTGAGAAAAGGACCATGTCTGCACAAGTGGAGGGAGGAGTTCATGGACTTCACTCGTAAGTAAAAAAACTGCACTTAAACTTGGACTGAATTGTAGAGGCAGTTTCTACAGTGAGAGGTCAGTCCTAGAAGCAGAAATGGAACTCTAAACTGTGATTTATTTGACTCTCATACAGTACCTGGTAGATGATTTTCATCATGCCATTGCTAAGAAACAGCTGGCTCTAAGATTAGTCTACCTCCTTTTATGTGTTGGCATTGGCAAACGCAGCAATGGGAATTAAACCTGCTCTATAAAGAAGGGACATTAACTTTAACTGACTAGCAGCAAGCTTTATGGAAAAGGGCTGGACAGGCTGTATCGCATGTCCCACAGTGACTCTGTGCAAATGCAATTTAGCATTTTTCTGCCAAATGCATTCAAAAAACATGTAACAGGTAGATGCAATTTGCTGAATTAAAGTGCGTTGCTGTTAGAGTACTTTTAGCAGCTAAAGTCATTTATATTCGAGTGTGCGCTGATATCTCTCCGATTCTCTCTGCCCCCACAGTTACGAGAAGCGGCTTTACTGAGCAGGGGATGGAGTGCAGATCGTCGTTGCACATGAAACACCCAATCTAACTGTGACCAAATGTTAAGTCGCCACTTCTGCTAAAAACGCACCACCCACTACACCCTTTTGCCCATCCTCTGTCGTATCCACCGTTACTCTCTCTCCGATCCCAGCCAGCTGCTTTTGGGAGGAAAGAGACGAGTAGCTAAGTGAGAATCTCCAAACTGACAGCCGCCTCTCTGAACACCTGGGATCTCACACTCAAGAAGTGGCACATCAGGGATTTCGGAATGACGTACGCACCTGTCTCTTCAGTATGCAGCCGATCCCAATTTAGCGTGTGGCTTGAGAGTAGTGGGAAAGTGAACTGCGTGCCTGGTTGGTGAATTAAGGGTTGTGTGTGTCCATTTTGTGATATAGTTTAAAATGTGTCTTGGGGCAAGTAAGTGAAGGTACAGTGTGTTAATATTAGTGAGTCTAAAATAGCCATGGTGCAGATCACATCAGCATCTTATCTGGCTTTTTTAAGGATTCACACCTACCAGCCCACTCCCGATCTCAAGTCTCTTACATCCCAGCTCTTAAACACACTAGTATGTACAAAAAAAAAAAAAAAAAACAAAAACAAAACAAGACAAAACACTTGTCTTTTATGTGCTGTGTGTCTGTGTTTCATGGCAATCTTACCTTTTATTTTATTTTTTTCTATCACAGCTATACGCTACTAAAGAACAGTAGCTGCTAATATTCAGCGCATATTGTTTACTTCCTGGATTGTGGATCCCGAGGTACGAGATATTGGTCGTGACTATTATCCTTTCGACTCGGTCTCCTCCAGTGTCCCCTACAATCAGTAGACGGAACCCAGACCCTCAGTCTTTAATACTGTGAACATTAATTTTCCCTTCAACAATATCTTGACAAATAATCAGTATCCCATCTTAGTGCAGTGTGTTCATATGTTGAGCATGGAAGGGACCAAAAGCTGAAGATCAGGATGTTCGAAAGAAGAAAAAAAGAAAAAAAAAAAAACTAAAACGTATCAAATCAATCATAAATTGTTCGTAATGAGGACGAAGGACTATTCTCTAACCTTAATTTGAATACTTTTAGATAAAAAAAAACAACAACTTTATATTAAACCTGTATTGTCTGGGGGGCTTTGAATTGAGCATGAAGTTTTTGATATGCATGTTTGTTTTTTCACTAAGCCAAACATGGATGTATTTATATTCTTCTTTTATTGTAATTGCACACATACTGCCAAGCGTCTTTACATTTCCTCTGACATTCTTTTGTAATTTCAAAACCAAATTGGCGTAAGAAGTCACCTGTTACCTGTTAGTTGTTCATTTCTGTATCTCAGTGTGGCATAGGTTCTCTGTTACCATAGGTGTATTTTAGTTTGGATTTATTTGTTTCTTTTTACCGGAGATATGCCTTGAAATGGGGATGAATAAATGCTGTTCGACAGCTCAGTGCAAAAGCATAAAGCTACACACCCTTTCGCCTCTTTTTATTTAAAACAGAATCGCTGTGTTTGTTATCAGCTTATGTAGGAGTAGGCTTTGTCAACATTTTCATAATGGATGTCCTTTGGCCATAACTGAAATGTCCAAGATTATAAAAGTGAGTTGTTTTCTCTAACATACTATGTACTTGACCCTGCACAGAGTTCACTTGACTAACAAAAGCCTTGTAATTGGACTAAATAGCAAAATAAATGAAATGAAAATATGAAGAAATATATAGCTTCCTGTATCCAGTTGCAAGTGACTGCTGCTTGTTTTGAGTTTCCCATATAAAGAGAGTTCAGGTTTATATAATGTCTATTTTGTAAAGTACTGAGTCCTGTACGTCCATCTAAAAAGCACACATATAGGGAATAGTGTTATGTGTTTTTAGTCTGAAGTATATTGCAAAGCTACAGTTGCCAGGACATAGTGGTCCCTTCTCCAACCAACAACCAAAACTATAAGCATGGGTTTTAAGATGGATGGAAAAGACTCGGTATTCATAAATCCTTTTTGAAGAAGAAGAATATCACTTCAAAATATGTTTACAGGAAACATTCAACAGAGGAAAGTTGCTTTTGCTTTCTATGGTAAATAAAAAATAAAAATAAACTATGATGGAATGGACTATTTTTTTTTTTTTTTTTTTTTGAATATGAGTTGCAAACTCACATTGCCGGATGTCACTTTGAACCTCAAGTAAAACAAGCCATTTGTTATAAAACACACTTTATTAAACTGTATGTTGAGCACAGTTATATCTGAACATAAATAAATTAGACGGTTATAGAATATGCCGTCAGTGTATGTTGAAGCACAGTTCATTGGTGATAAATGTAGGAGGATAATGCAACATAGTGTGTTTTACCAGTAGAGGGCACTTTTGCACCAGAACTGCAAATAAGATGTCTTGCATATTGGTATGGAGAGTTTATAGTTCGACAAACTTAATTTGAATCTCATTTGTTTATAACATGAGATTTAATGACAGTGATATTCTGTTGAATTTGAAAGCATAAGACCTCAGTAGTATTTAATAAGTGCTTAACTTTAGTCACAGTACTATCTATTGGAATGTAGAAATGCAATAAAAAACATTTGTACAAATTCTTGTTATCTCCACACAGCAAAATGTTACTATTCTTTGACTGTGTCAAACTTCACTAGCCTTTATCAAACATGTAAAAGATACAAATTACCATTTGGCTTTTGACATTCTTGGCACTTAGACCCTCATTGACATTCACTAATGACCATATTACAAAGCTCCAAAAACTATTTTGCAAGCTATAGGTCTTTCATGGTGTATGCAAAAGCTACCATGCACTATCAAATAGGCTGTAAAAATGCTTGACAGTCAGCCTGACATCCTTTATAAGTCCTTTGTGTAACCCTTATTTGACCAGACTGTCCTTTATAAATCAATAGTCTCGCTGCAGATGCTCAAAGCATCGATTTGTCTGCAAACCGTAATGAACTCCTCCTGCACGGATCGGTCTGCCTCAGACGACATGTCCAGGTCCAGGCTCTCCTGTGAGGCTGCGCCCAGCGTATTATACTGCCTCTGTGGGTCAGCATGGCCCTGGTGGCCAGAGGACGCCACATGGCCAATACCCCCTTGCTGGAGAAGCTGCTGCGCATGTCTCTCCGGCTCGGACAGAGGACCAGTGACGAGCCTCCGAAAGATTCTCGGTAGAGGGAACAGGAGGAAGAGCTGCCCCTCCAACCTTCACGAGATGAACAGCTGGAGGAAGAGGACAGGGAGGGAGATGGTGGAGCACCTACAATAGTGTCTCCTTGAGTTTGGGCACAAGAGAGCTGGGGTTGAGACGCCATCTCCACGCAGGAAGAGGTCCGATATAGGCCAGGGTCCATTGAGAGAGGATCACAGAGGCCATTGCTTGGAAATGCACAGTGGTTGTAATCGATAGATCTCTGCAGCAAAAAGTCTAGCAGGGCTAAAGAGCTCATGGGAAAGAGTGCCTCACTGAAGAGTGCTTCGTCTATGCTGCGACGCAGGTTGATGGGTGAAGGTGGCCGCAGATCTGTGGTGGAGTCACTGGTAACGAGGATCCACCTGAGGGCTCTCTGGCTCCTCCATCCTAGGTTTTCCTGAACCATGTAAGTCCAAATCCAAGTCCAGGTCTCGGTATGCAAGGCCCGGTTGCTGTGGTAGAGGAGGTCCAATCCGTTCAGACTGCTGCCAAGCCTGTCATCCACCAGAGTGTAAAGAGGAAGGTTCTCTGTCTCTCCAAGCCCAATGGTATCAACAATTGCAAGCTTCTCCTGCTGGCTCAGGGACCACTGGTAGCTCCCAGGCAGGATGGGGGACTTGGATGCCAACAGTTCAGTCCAGCAGCTCCCTGCAGCTGGTAGATGGTCAGAACAGTAGACTGGTTGTGCGACCACCAAGGCTAAAGTGAGACAAACCCCAAGCTCACACAGTCTGCAGCTAAACTGAAAAGCCCACCAGGGCCAAGGATGGAAGACCTCCTCTCCACCTGCAACACCCATAGCATTGAGCATTGCATATAACTGCAGTCCTGCACATGCTAAACAAAACAATGCTGAAATACAGACGGTTACAGCTGCACGGTTCCAGTCCGGCTCTCAGCAAAGGGGCATCGGTTGTAGCGCTCAGCAGGTGTTGGAGACGTTTTATTCGGTGGTAGATGTGCTTCGAATCTGCCCGCACGTAGATGTAGAACACAAAATAGGCAGCGGACAGAAATGGTGGCTAGTGTACAAAGGCTCCACGTGAGATGAGTGAAAGAAAGAGGCAAAGGGGAGGCTTTTGCTGGTAGAACTTCAGTAATGTCACCGGTCCGAATGCGGCACCAAAGTGGAGGACTACCAGGCAGGCAAGAAACAGGGTCTCTGGAAAGCTGAGTAGGAGAGCTGCATTCTTGAGCGCATTGAGAGGAGAAGGAAAACCAGACCAAAAGCTGCAGTCAAGCAGGGAAACGGTGCTTCGTAGAGTATCAGTGAGGCCTCTGTGGAGGGCAAACGGTCCTGGTGGCCGTAGGCATCGTACAGGAGGGAGAAAGATCTGGTGCAACCAGCGGCTAATAGGAACAGGCTGACCAGGGCAAAGTATCCACATCCGGATGGACATCGTAGTGGCAAGCAGAGCAGATTTAGTGCTGATGCTAGCGTGAGCATCGCAAAGACACAACCAGCCCCGTATACATGCGCCTCCCAGGCCAGGCCCCAAGCTGCCATGGCGCTGTTCCAGTCGGTGTACAGCGGCACCAACATGAGCGGAGCAGGGATCAGGAGGGGGTTGACTGATTGGTTCATGGCAGTGATATTTGTGTGTGCTTGACCTCCGAGGAGGTTGTTGCGTCCCAGGTGTCGGAGAGGTTGCAGATCCCGGAGCGCTCTTTATTGCAGTCTGGAAGGAAGGTGGCGTTGCTGTCCACCGGGTTGGACATCCAGTCTTCAGTGTACAGAGGAAAATGTGGAGTTTCTAGAAAAAAAAAGTAGAAATTTAATTTGATCAAATATGCTTTAAAACATGGGAGAATAAACAAGATTCATATTTTATGAGTAATTTAAGACAAGAAAAATCCAAAACTTGGAAAAGGCAACAGCTGTAAACATCCAATTTTAATTCATTTAAAGCATACTCATTCACTTACTCATAAGAATACACAGAAACATTTAATCAAGGTTCAAACTATTGGAGCCAGAAAAACAGTTGGATCAGATCCAGGATGGTAAAAGCGCGCTTTCCTCATAATGTGCTAATCCTTTTTAAAGCTTGTAGAAAGGCAACTTTAAATTGGGCCCACGTCAGAGGGTGTGTGTGTGTGTGTGTGTGTGTGTGTGTGTGTGGTGTGTGTGTTGTGTGTGTGTGTGTGTGTGTGTGTGGTGTGTGGGTGGGTGTGTGTGTGTGTGTGTGTGTGTGTGTGTGTGTGTGTGTTTTAGAGAACAGCCCACTCAGAAACCACAGAGCTAGTTTCTCTTGCATTACGTAAGCCATCTGGATTTTCCATGCGCGTACAGTTAATCATGATTGTGTTAGACGTGTTTAGCACTGCAAAGGAAATGGTTAGCTTTGGAAATTAAGGGGCAACCATGTATATATGTGTTTGTGTGAACACCACAAAGACGCCTGCAAAGCTCATCTGTGCCATACTGGAGGATGACTTAAATTTGGACATGGCACACTACGTTTTTTCACAGCAGTATATCTCACAGGTGGGCAAAAAGACAAACATGATTTTTCAGCCTCCTTGTCTCCACATTACTGAGCTTCACATAATAGACCTTGTTCTTTTCCATAAAACATAACAATCACCATGCACATACTATCTTTTCACCACAAAAAAGAACATATTGAGACCTTCACTCTAATAACGGCAGCTTAAACCCCTTGCCCTACTACAAAAGCCGAAGAAAAACGTCTCTCTCATTTGCGCACGCACGCACACACACACACACACACAACACACTCACACTCACACACACACAAACACACACACACACACACACACACTGAGACAAGGTCATCAGTCATTTTGCTGGAGATCAGAGGCAATCACTCCTCCATAAAGAGCCAGGTGCTATGATGGACAACAGAGATGGGGACAAATGGAACTTGATACACTGACAGCACAGTAAATCACACATCAGTCAGGTTAGTACACTCAAAAATATTAGCTGTAATTTCTATGTGAGATTAGATACTTATTTGTGTAAAAATGGTGTTTTAAATACAGCCCAAAAGCATTGTCTAATGCTAATGTCTTAAACAGAGAAAAAAGGGGTTAAATATGTCCAGCGAAGCCTGGGGAATACATTATATAGGGTGGTTCTGGTATGTGCCACTAAAGAACTTAAATGTGCAGACATCAGCACCACAAACCCCCAAACCTTTCCTTATAGATTGTTTTATTCATTCCTAAGTACACCTAAAAGTGGGATCTATGGGTTTAGCAATTTTGTTTTAAGTCTCTCTCATCTGTATTTTAATGTACTTTTATGGTTGTATTCTTGTGTTTCCCATCCCACCCTGTCCTGGTCACCTAATTCACTGTTTGTTCTGCCTTCGAAAAGAGGAAACTCCCATACGTGGGTTTAGTATCTTTGAACTAGGACAGTTTCTGTTCGGTTCTCCTGGACTCCCTAGATATTTAAAAGTGGCTTCCCATGCCGGTTGTTTTTGCTCCCCCCCCCCCACTGAAGTTATTAGGATTAATCCTCTGGGAACCACAAATGTCTGCAACAAATTCACAGTAATCTATCCAGTAGTATTTGAGATATTCCAGCCTGGACCAAAGTGATGGATCGACATTACTGTGCTAGCGTGACTTATAATCAACAGATTAATCAATGATGACACCAATCATTACTTGTAACCACTCCATATTGAATCAATGCAGAATGCTGAAAGCCATGTCATTGAT
>NW_022605069.1:0-31132 GCF_008692095.1 Etheostoma spectabile | reverse complement strand
ATGCACATGTGAAATTAAGAGTGTGCTCCCATCCCTTTTAGTGCATGAGACACTAATCCTTTGATGACACTGATAACATGATCTTGACAACAGGTCTACAGTCAGAGGAGCAGCATTTTGTCAATCCGTTTAAAGTAGATTACAAATATATATATCCAGAATCTATCTTTGGTACTAGCATTCAGTTTTCTAATTGGTATCTTTATTGTGTGGGGGGAAGGGGTTTCCGTTGCCATGTGTTAACGATAAATGTGACTTTAAGTGGGGAACCTCAGAGGACTTAAGAGGATTTTCCATCTTAACGTCTCACCAACTGTCACAAACAGTCAGTCACCTGGAGGTGATCCCTTTGAGAAGAGTAACGGCCCACTTGTGTGTCTGTGTGGAGGGGAAACCTTTCCACTGGCTGTATTTCTACACAAGTTTAACAAAATAAAGGCAAAGAAACAACGAATAACACAACACATACATTATGTACTTTGCATACTATATGCATATCGCACAAAAGGCATTAGTTTACATCCTTTTCTGATGTCAGAAACAATCAATTTGACATGTGAAACGGATGGTGCATGTACAAAATATATGCTTGCAGACCATATGGTGCATTCTTTTAAAAACCAAATTCTTTAGAGCAATTATGTAACACTGGCACTTCACTCTGCAGAGTGAAGGTACAAGTACATGTTGTGTCAGCTTGTGAGTCTAACCTCTGCCTTTTTTTAGGAGGTGGAGTGGTTACCCAGAGCTTATTTATATACAGACTCATTTTGTACAACCCCAGTTTCACTTAGCAATGGATTGGAAACCTTAATTTTCCATGAGGCCTGGGCGTAAGCATGAGAAGCATTACAAAAAATACCCGTGGGTCCTGGTGTGAGAAGCAAAATTTATAATTCAAACCCAGTTGAAAAAAAAAAAAGCCAAATAATTCCAGAAATGATATGGGTTGTATGTATTTGGTCTTAGCCCAGCGAGACAAGTAAAAGAACACATCATAGTTCTGATCTGCGCTGCAAACATGTGCTGCTCTCCTTGTAAAGCTCATCTCTAGTCCTGTTCATTTAATTCTGAAATCCTCTTTGTGAAAGTGACGTGGTGCCACTGATAAAACAGGATTAACCCATACATGGAGAGGGAACAGGACATAGAGAGCTTGAGAGAGCACTCAGCGGGACAGTAGCGCTCACTCCATTCAACTTATAAAGGAAACGCTCGGGCAATGACTGTTTTTATCCTACACACAGTATAAGTACAGTACAGGGCCATTACCCTCTGCCCATATGACAGAAACAAAATCTCCAAGATTTCGAAGACATCAGCACAACAGCCTCTCCACAACAACACTCTGCTGCTGGCATCATTTCCACGGTGACACCCTCTCAGTGGGGAATCTCCTAGGTGACGCCCTTTATTGAAACGCCTAGAGTGGCTGGTGCCTTTTTGTAGGCAGGTGCATCCTGTGCAGGGGCAGACGGCGTAGCCTGCCACAGGTCTTTTTTCCCTCTGTGTGGGAACACCAATGCAGCTCCATATCTGGTCTGGAAGGCAGAGTAAATAGAGCAGACAAAGGAATTCAGATAAGAATATTTAGAAACAAATGGAGAGTTTGCATTTGTTTTGCAAATTGTCACTCCTCCAAACTTGGGTTATGAAGTTCCTATGAAATCCGGGTTTTCAGAAGTCTTCCGTTACACGTATAACCTTCAGCTGTTGGATGTTTTCACTGACTTTGTGAATTAAATTTAAAAAGCGAAAGGGCCACTGGATCCTGGGACTGACCTTGGACGGACGATGGAGGGGTATGGTATGAGCACTTTGGTGCAGATGCAGCGAGGGAGAGACAGCAGTGGATTATCGAAGAATCGTAGGAGACACTCAGCCACTACATACCGAAGTTTCATCCAAGAGGGCAACATTATGTCCGGCAAACCTCACATGGACATGAAACTGCAGCCCAACGATACAGCGCCACACGCATCCAGGCTGGTCTAGGCCCAGAGAGGTGAGTTGCTGAGAAAGCATATGGGAATGAGCCACAACTCAAACAAACTTTAGGTTAAAATACAACTTTATGTTTTTTATTATTTTCACAGAATGTGAAAGCTTTTGTAGCTATGTGTAATTGCAAAGTTGCCAGCTGCAGATTTAATTTCTTACCAGAAAGTGTGAGTGCTGCAAAAACATTATAAAAGGTCAAACTCCCCCCCCCCCCTTCCCCAGAATTTGCAGATAGTATTGATTCTAAAATGATGTAAGTTCAAGTGCAAAAGCAAAAGCAAGACTTAAAATAAAATGAAATGGGAGAATGCCACAACAATACCCATCTGCAATGCCAATACCCAATGTGAAATCAAACGACAATGTGATGTAAGTCCTCTAGCATTTTAATGCTTTACTTCACTGTCTTCAAAAGGCTGCACATGTAAATTGACTTCATGCCGTCGGGTCAGTTTACATGTCCACAGTCCACACACACTTGCAATTGGATCAGTTTGCATATGCTCTTGAGGCGAAAGCCCTTGCTTGGATGGCACACTTCGTTTCTGAGTTGTTTGAAGACCATGTAGATATATTTATGGCTTATGAGCAGATGCTAAGCAACAAAACACGGCCAATCTTCTAAAGTTGTTTCTGCGCACAGACAATTCAGTGATGCAACATCAAAGAAAGAGTGAGCAGCATGCTGAGGGGGTATAAACAAGGCTGAATCAACGCCCAAAATAGCTACAGTGCATAAAGGAACCATTGACCCATATCTGCAATTTAATTTGACACAGAGGGAAAACAGATCCATCTGATTAACCTTGGCAGACCAATGTAGCAACCATCACATGTGATTAATATAGAACAAGACTTTCAAGGACTTTGAATTCTATTGGGTAACAGAGAATATCATGTAATTCTCTATTGCATTCAATATCTGAAATGTAATCAGTGAAACATTCCTGCAAGAATAATTAATATATATCGAAATGCCAGCCCCAAATATAACACTCAAGTTACCCAATTGCCTGTTGTCACAAAAAGTCTAAACACAATATCCCTTCTTTTTTGGCAGCACATACAACAAAAACTGTATTGGTAGTGAAGCATATGCTCCATGAAACTGCAGTATGTAATGTAAGCAATATTAGCAGCATTTTAATTTTGCTGCAGTCTGGACTATTTTAACTACACATTCTGTTGTAAAGTTGAATCTGTAACATTGCATAGTATTAGTAGAGTAAGAACACCAATATCCTTTTAAAATGTTGGTTGGTAGGATAAAGAAGCATTATGGTAGAATTTAACTAAAGTACCTCACAACTTTACAAAGTGTGCATGCCAAAGGTGGGAATGCAACTACATTTACTCAGTACTGTAGCCTACTTAAGTACACATTTGAGGTACTCGTACTTTACCTGAGTCTTTTCTTTTCATTCCACTTTCTAATTCTACTCCACTACATTTCAGAGGTAATACTGTACGTTTTACTCCACTACATCCATCTGACAGCTTTAATTAAGATTTTTGCAAACAAAACACATGTAGTTATAAAACATGCTGTTTTACTACCCAACATATGACATTGCCTACAGGCCCAGCTGAAATGATGAGACAATTAAACTCTTCTTGACAGAACTGTTTGGATTGTTACCAATATCTAAAATGTGAGGATTTGTCTGCAATGAGTACTTTTACTTTTATTACTGTACGTACATTTTACTGATGATACTTACTTACTTTTACTTAATATAAGTCATATTGCCAAAGCAGGACTTTTACATGTAACAGAGTATTGTACAGTGTAGTAGCAAATATAATAATAATAATACATTTTATTTAAAGACGCCTTTCTTGGCACTCAAGGACGCCGCACATGGAATTCATAAATTAAGAACAGCAAAACAAATACTATACAACAGCAAAACAAATACAACAGAAAAACAAATACTATACAACAGCAACAAAAAACTATACAGCAAAACAAAACCAATACTATACAACAGCAAAACAAATACTATACAACAGAAAACAACAAATAATACAACAGAAAAACAAATACTATACAGCAAAACAAATACTATACACAGAAAGGCGGAGCAACAGACATTTAGGTGGAATAGCAGTTATAAACAGATGTGTTTTTTAGTTAGTTATTTTTAGTTAAATAGAATAGGCTAGGCTGATTTTTTAAGTAAAGGATCGGAATACTTCTTCCACCACTGCTGCTTAACTTTCCCCCTCCGCCAAAGCAGCTGCAACCACTTCGTAAAAATGATATAAATGTGAACAGGGAACCATCTTTATTTTAACAAAGTACCCAACTGGTGTCCACGAATATAGCCGATTGCAATAAACTTGAATGGACTGCTAGCCCGATTAACGGTCCGCCAGCATTTCACTTCCAACACTTTCACAATACACTAGCCGTTATCGTTCCAACCACACAGACCATGGATGACACAGCCGTATACAGCAACAAAGGTGCAGATGGTTAAACCCGCCTCTGTGAGGAGGGAGGGGATGTGACGCCGCTGCTAGTAGTACATAACACCAGAACGCACTGTCTGCAGGGACAGGCAGGCAATCACTTCTGAATCACTTTACTGCCAACCAGTACTTTTACATTTTGGAGCCACGAACAGCCTGTTTTTTCTTTCTTCGAGATTGTTCTTCAAGGTAGAATAAATTACTGGTTCTAACATCGCATTTTAGCCTGACTTCTGTAGATTCACAGCTGGAAAGTTGCTTTCCATTAGTCAACGTGTGCATCTGCTTCAAAAAGGTTAGCCATAACGTTAGCTAACGTAACTCAGTCTAGGAAAAGATGCTGTGACGTTATTGTACGATAGCGAAGAAGCTACGTAGTTTAGCTAAATCACTTGGTAACTATCTGTCCAATTGTTGAAAAGCTTGATTTTTAAAGTATCGGGATCGTTTTCTGTCGGTCAACCCAAAATAACCAAGCCGCTAATGCTAAATGCTAACTGCTGCTCCCACATGTCTGTAAGTTTAACGTAGCTAGCTAGTGTGGACTCTCAGGTCTGGTCTGCAAAGGTTCAGTTGCATGCAGCTACGTCAGTAAACTATTTAAACACATCTAACGTTACACATGTTGGGGTAAGCAATTGTGTAGTACTAACGTTAGCAAGCTAGCTAACAGTTAACATTAGTTGTTGTGATGTTAACTGTAAACAGGTATTTGTGTAACGTTAGTGTTTAGTGTTAAATAATTTATTCCATCTAACGTTAACGTTACTATTGTTGATTATTTTACGTTAAAGTAACGTTACATCACCTCTGCATCGTATTTGTAAAATGTTAACGCAAGCCAGATATAACGTTATTACCCTTCATACTCAGCACATTGGCGTGAAGCCCGATTTACGCCTAAACGCCACACCAAAATTGTATTCAAAAGAATGCTAAAATAGTGTTTCCTCTGTGCTAGAAAATGCGTAGTGTTGGGTAGAAAAATAATTTAGATGCTATAGTATAATAAGAGCCACTCTTTAATTCGGCATGCATTAAACTCTAAAAGGTTTTGCAATGTTTTCTA
This sequence comes from Etheostoma spectabile, assembly GCF_008692095.1. Classification (NCBI taxonomy): domain Eukaryota; kingdom Metazoa; phylum Chordata; class Actinopteri; order Perciformes; family Percidae; genus Etheostoma; species Etheostoma spectabile. The sequence continues at coordinate 25,587 of NW_022605069.1, read as the reverse complement.
GACCGTAATGGTCCGTGATTAAAAATGTAAACCAATTCTAAAAACGACATTTGATTTACTCTAAAAAGTGCTGCTATGTGCATAATGTCAGTTTCCAGCACAGTGCTATGGTTAACCAGGTACTTCTGAGGTGAGAGATGTGGCGGGCTGAAATGGATACAAGCACGGATAATATTATGACGCAGATAATAGCAGCTTTTACCGTATAAACAAGTACCATATTTTTACTAACACTCACGTTACGAATGTGCAGTGCATGGAGCTAACGTTAATGTCTGCTAGCTCCTGATAATGCAATGTAGGTCACCAGGCCAGTAGCCAGCTAACTAAAAACGACATTTTGAGGATGTCGTGTTCTTTGGACAGCGTTTCAGTTTAATTAGGTTTTACCATTATCTTTAACAGTGTAGTGCGTGGTTCAGTTAAATGTCACTTAGTCACCCGGACATTGCTTTAGTTAAAGCAAGTCTACGTACATATGAGTTTGTGGTACTTTGTGTGATTTAATGTTTAGTAACGTCTCCTCCCGTGATGTCTCCGCAGCAGCCATACAAACTATGCGTCTATTTAGTGTGTGCAAGATTGTTACTTGTGTATTACCGAATATTAATAGCTTGTTTTTGCAAGCGGATGAAGTTGTTGCCACGCAGGCGCACTAACCTGCAGCTGGCTAAGGGATGTTGATGTTGCTATGGTTATATCTTTCTGTGAGAAGGCCACTACAGCTCTGCCTGCAAAGTGGATGTGTTCTTGCAGAGCATCCTTTTCCTGTCTTCAGATATAAATATCTTTATCTGAGTGTCTGGGCTGCACAGTTGATTGAAGTTTGCACTTATCATTGGCAGCATGGCGGATTACTTAATCAGCGGTGGTACAGGCTATGTCCCTGAAGATGGACTCTCAGCTCAGCAGCTCTTCTCGATTGGAGATGGCCTAACATACAAGTAAGTTTCCCTGCATCACAAACTTTGATTTGATTTTCCGAAAATCTCAGTAAAGTAATGAAATTCATTCAAAGTACGGTCTCCTGATTTTAAAACCTTGCCTGCGTGCAATGGTGGGTGAAGTGTACGCAGGAGTGCTTTGTAATGGCCAACACATTTTGAACCAGCAGATCTGACCAACAGTGCGTTGGCTCCGATGGTCATACGGCTGAAGAGCTATGCTCTAAAGGAGATGGGTTGACTTACAAGTGAGTAACACAGTCATCTTCAAACCGTTTTGAAACTGTGCTGTTAAAAATCCTTTGTCTCTCCAAATAGTGAATCCATAAAGAGAAAGCAAATGACAGTCCCTCCAAAGCAATCTGGTGCCACAAAGTGCATTAATGTAGAAGATAAATGTTGGGCTTAATGGAATGCTCAACCTGATCTTGGTCATGGGGCTCAAATTTGCTTCCAGTGCACATAACTACATTATTAACTCTCCACCAAAGGGCATTACCTGTGCATGCAAGAACAGCTCATGCACTTTATTATAATCACTTTAGATTACCTAAAAGTAATAATTAAGTAAGTTTCTTACTTAACCTCACTCAGCTCTGGTAAGCATTCTGGTGATACACAAGACATGCGTTGTATTTGCACTTATTAGGATTTTGACTGAATTTTTTGTCTTTAATTCTTGTGACGACACCTTTTTTTAATATTCCTAATCATGGATAACATGACGCAAAGTGTTGTGCAACTTAATTGTAGTGGTTGTTGTACACTGAGAAGCATGCCTATTCTCTTTAAAACTTTCTCCTAAATCCATCAGTGCTTATTCTTTTGAACATGTTTGCCACAGGTTCTTACAACTTCTACAATCCCTGCTTCAGATGCCCTGTCAGCGTTCCCTGAAAGATCATTAGTTAATGTATTATTTTATGCAATAGGTAGATAATTCTCCATACTCCATCATTGTCTGCACCCAAACAGCATTTCAATTTAAGTATTTTAAGTTTATTTGGAAGGTTTATCAACCAAAAATCCACCAGTTATTTGTTGCTCCTGCTTTACAGAAGCTAATTGAATTGTAAACGTAATGGTGTTAGAGTGTGTCCGCATTTGATTGAACAACCTCTGCACACTAATGAAGTGCATCACGACCGAAGGAAGGTTTCCACGCATAATAGCCTGAATTGGCATGTGTAATGCAGGAGGAATTGGGGTGAATGAGGTTAAAAGCGTCTGCATCACTCTTTTCGAGCCATTCGTCCTGTGTCTGACCCCTTCATAACTCCATTGTGACAAATACAGATATAGTTGAAGTGTTTCAATTTCTGTTGCAAGATTTAAAATGTATGACCACTTCCACTGTATATCTCCAATGACTTTATCAACACATGTACACACTCCTGTCACAGGTACTGGATCTAAGAATACAATCAAGCAAGATATTGCTAATTTATCTTTTTAGGTTCCTTTTTATTTCAGGTTATTAGTTAGAGCAAAAGGAAGTAAGCCACCTAGAGAAAGGGAGACATAGATAACACCAGAAACGTGAGACAAAACCGCTTCCTGTGCTATTGTGACCTTCAACTAGGTACAGAAATTGTGTCCGGGGCATGATTGTGATCATGCTCTTTTAATCAATGCTACTTTTGAACTCCATGTTTGTGTCAACACTGCTGAAACAGCCTACACAGTTAAGGTGCCCCAGTGTTTTTGCCTCGTCATAGACTGAGATGGGTGAAGAGTTCTTAGCTGTTAGCTTCATATTGAGAGCTAATGTGATGAACTGTAGTGTAAACATGTATACACTGTAAAATACATTTACAAACAATTCCTGTAATCACTCTTATGCCACTTTCCACACACAAGCTCAGGCTTGTTAAATACTGGGTCACTGCCATTCACACAAGACTAGACACAAAAGTACTTCAACTAAGTCATATCATTTAAACTATACACTATTCTACACAACAACATACTGTGTTATTCAATCTGTGGTCTGGTGGAGTGTTCACTGATCATTGACTGAACATTTACAGCCTTATGGCCAAGTTACTTTGCAAACAGAAATCAACTCCTATTAAATCATAGTTAATACAAAGCAGTTGATTACCTCAAATGTAGGGCTGGCATAATAGCACATATTTGTGATTGTTGTTACACTTCTGACAGAACTACTGTAGCAAATAAATCTCTGCTGCTAACTGTAGTGTAATAATGGTCCTCTGTCAGCATCCTCACACAAACCAGTTAAAGTGAGATATGCAGGTGCTTAGCATCGTGCATTTGTCTACACTTACCACTCAAATAAAAACCACAATAAGGCAACACCAAGCCAGTGTTTTCTTTAGAATTCAAATGAGCTCCGGTTTTAGCGCTGACCCTGAGTCAGTAGGTGGAGCCTGTGTCGTAGCTGAGGTTTGTGGCTGCCGCTAAATGCTAGCAGATGTATGCTGTACTTCTGCTTGTCCCCACATTGATGTTTGTGGCTGTTTTTAGCTCCAAAGTGAGGGAAACAAACAGGACTCCTCCCTTGAAGTGTCCCATGTTTGTCGACTATTTCAGGCCTTCCTTTTCTTCCACCCACTCTTGAAGCAGCAGAGGTCTGTTAGCGGGTCAGCTCTCTACCTTCACTCTCAACTCCCATTCTCATTTACACTCTTATTATGTCCCCCTGTCCTCTACTGCTTTCCATGTACCTGCCCCCCCCTCCCCAGTTTCCTCTAATATCCTTCCACATTGCATACAAAGCCTCTCTTATTATTCCATCTTTCCTTGGGTCCACTGACATGTTTATCACACGCACATATGCAAGAAAATAAAAAATACAGGCTGAGGCTCAACTGTAGCTTTTTACCAAGTAAAGAATGAACCCAGCTACACTCAGTGTCTGTAGTCAGCCACTACGCAACTTAGCAACAGTCTGGGAACCATGGGGAGACCTAAATGAGTATACAACAATAGGTTGCAGGCTGGCGTTGTCCTAGTTGAAATTCTTAGACAGAAGGAAATGAGAAACTTATTAAATATCTAACACATGTATAATTCAAATGTTCATTGAAGTTGGTTGGCATTAAAAGTCTTTTTTGTTGTTGCCCTATCTCATTTAGTTTACCCTAATTGTTACATTTTTTTTAAAACACAATCTTGTTCAATAGTACTCACCATTTAATTGCTTTTCAAGTCACCCTGTGAGCACCTTATAATGCACACAAACATTTTCTGTTCTCTGTTTTGGAAATATTTTGCTACTATTTTAATGCATACTGTTGAACCTCACAGCCCCTCAACTTTACATTTTGTTTATGTCTTTCAGTGACTTCCTGATATTACCTGGCTTCATCGACTTTACCTCAGACGAAGTGGTGAGTACACCTATGTGTGAAGGATATACTTGAGAATACAAAGGGCATGTAAGGTTGTTGTTCCAGAAGATTGTTGCAAGTATCCGTCACATCTGAGAAGAGACTTTCCTGGGTATTTTAAAGACGAGCCAATCATTTCTTTATTTTCTTCTACACCTCTCATGAGGATGATTATGTGGCAGTGTCAGCAGACAGACCATCCTTGGCAGAGCCACTTCCAAAACCATCAGACTTATTACAGTGGAGTCTCTTTAAAAAAAACTTTTTTTCTAAACAAACCTCTGTACTCCAGACCTTAACCACGTTTATAATGGCAGCTCTTGTTTTTGCCCATTTAAAACCATCTGCATCATTTCTTCTCTCCCTGCTGCCCTGCTATTCTTGCCCGATGTGGTCACAGACTGGCTGCTCCCTCACCCTTGTTTACATTTGGGTCTGGTCTGTTGCTCATCCACCTCTCAGCAGATGAAGGGAGAGTTAATCTCGGGCTTTAGATGAATCCCTCACTTCTTCTTTGTATATCTCAGCGGCTTGTAATTTAATTGATATCTCTCCCCATTTCCTTCAGTGTTACAGAGAGCCCTCATTGCTGTGTGAAATGCTTGTCTGCCTTGCCATGTTGTCATGGGCTGGCTGTTTCAACCGAGTCTTTGCCTTGCCCTCGTTTTCCACAGGATAGTGAGTCAATTCAAGCTTGAATAACACAAATGCTCCCACAAACATGAAGAGGGGCCACATGTGCGTAGAGCTGTTGTTGGAATTTCTTCGGGGTTGTGATGTTCTCAAAATGCTTTCCTAACTCTCAGTTGAATTTAGCGGGTTAGTGCAGTTGTGCTTTCTAAATGGAGAAGGCGTGTTAGTTGAGTTCTCCTGCCTTGTCTGTGAAGCTCTGAGAAAAGCCTCCATTGTTTATATTTGTCACAGATAAGGAGTAAAAGCTCGGACACCCATTTGCTGGTTTCCCATGTGCAAAGAATGTCATTATTTTCACACGCACAGTTGAAGATAGCAGAAGCTGGTGTTGTGGGAATTGGTCAGATATTAAGTTCAATGTGGAATTTGGAGACAGTGGTACGACTCATTTCCATTTTTTCAGACAGCGTGAGGTTTCTGTCCCAGAGAGTACGGACTGTGTTTTTAAAGGACCATACAATTTATTTTGTTTGCAGAGATCTCCTATACAGATTAACACAAAACGATCCACAAAATTTTCAATTATGTACCCTTGTACACAAGAGCTCTTGCAACATACCTACATTTTTAAAAAGTCTGCTAATTGGCATCCATGTTCTTTAGTGTCATTTAAACCAATTCAAAGTACTCATATTATGCTTTTTCCCTTTCCTTTATTGTGTTTTTTATATATATATATATATATATATTGTGCATTTTATAAGTTTATTTTATAAGTGAAAAACCTCACTTTGTACCACTTTGTTATAATGCTTGCCTAGCTGCTAGCGTGGTCATCCTCTGCTTCTGACTGGCTAGTAGTCCTTACCTAGCTACTGCGCATATACGACTCCCAACAAAGATTAAACGATGCCTCACTCCGCAGCAAAAACTGAGAACGCAACACACAGTATGAAAAGAGGAGCTGCAGCAATGTGCAGTACAACAAATGTATAGCGTTTTCTAAAAATTAAACCACATAAACCTATTCTGGTACAACTTCCTAAATACAATGAGCATAATATGAGCACTCTAATGGTAAAACCACTTGAAGACACACGTGTATGGTATATTGGATCTGCCAAGTTTAGTCTGCCCCCTGATGGTTCATGTGCAAAATAACAGAAACAAGCTCCTCTTTGTGAAGCCATTAAAATGTCCATCCTCCTCTTTTTTGTCTCTTAGGACTTGACATCAGCGCTGACCAGAAAGATCACTTTGAAGACCCCTCTCATCTCCTCCCCCATGGATACTGTCACAGAGTCGGCAATGGCAATTGCTATGGCTGTAAGACACTGCTTTGCCAAAATTGCTGATATATTAAAAAATCAATTTTTCATGTATTGCAAAATTATATTTCTATTCTATTTTTTTGTATTTGGTAGCTGATGGGAGGCATTGGTATCATTCACCACAACTGCACACCAGAATTCCAAGCCAATGAGGTCCGCAAGGTCAAGGTAAACTATGATTATCCTCCATGTTTACAAAGGACCATTTTCAAAATTTGTCTTTTATGTCACACCATCTTAGCATTTCGTAGTTAAGCCAAATGCTCACCAGTCTCTCCTGGTTTACCTACTGTTTTTATTGTCTTGTTTACACACTTGCATGTCTGTACGAAACAAAATACATACAACATGACAAAAATCTCACATGATCCCTACCCTTGACCTGTCTTCTCCTCCTGTACTGTTTTGTCCCTATATAGGTTCTGGTAATTGTCTTATAAGTGTGTTTTTGTGTGTTACTGCTTTCTTGTATTGGCATATTCATGTGTGTTTTTTGCTGTGTGATGTTTGGCGCTGTTTACACTGGTTTCTCTTGGTTTCCAGAGGTTTGAGCAGGGTTTTATCACAGACCCAGTTGTGATGAGTCCGCGCCAGACAGTTGGGGATGTGTTTGAGGCCAAAGTAAGACATGGCTTCTCTGGTATTCCTGTCACAGAGACAGGCAAAATGGGCGGCAAACTGGTGGGCATCGTCACTTCCCGAGACATTGACTTCCTTTCTGAGAAAGACCGCGGCAAACCTCTTGAGGAGGTGTGTATTTTTTTTTTTTTTTAACTGTATCCATCAGTTGAATTTTGTTTTTGGGATCACTCAATTTAATAGTTCTAACATTGAAATGATGCTCATATCATCTCCAAGGCCATGACAAAGAGGGAGGAGTTGGTAGTGGCTCCAGCCGGTGTTACACTGAAAGAAGCCAATGATATTCTGCAGCGCAGTAAAAAAGGTGAATAAAAGTTCACGTGTGACAGCAGCCTTTTCTCGTTGGATTTTGATCACTCTCATGCAATTTAATAACCTCACTTTCTCCGTAACCAGGTAAGCTTCCCATTGTAAATAATAACGACGAGCTGGTGGCCATTATTGCCAGGACGGATCTGAAGAAGAACAGGGACTACCCGCTGGCCTCCAAAGACTCACGCAAACAGCTGCTGTGTGGCGCTGCCATCGGCACCAGGGAGGATGACAAATACAGACTGGACCTGTTGGTGCAGGCTGGAGTGGATGTTGTTGTACTGGTGGGTGCTTTTTGATGGTTGAATTATGGCTTTTGTATATCCTATTGCCGGTGCCAGTCTGTAATAATTGTGTGAGAATGCTTGGACTAAAATTAGGTCACAGTTTGAGCAGAGGTTGCCTAAAAATACGTACTGTTTTAGATGACTTCCACTGATAAATAGGAATGTGTTGTGCAAGACCAGTAGGACAATGCATGAACTACTACTACTATGACAGTGTAAATTAATAGAACATCAAATCAATCAAATATGTCTGTATGATACACACAGTGTCTGCATTCCTCAGCCTGTATTACCTGTTACTACTACTGAGTCCTCAGATCCAACGCCAGTGTACTTAAACCATGAATGTTTTTGGCTCTCCAGGACTCTTCACAAGGCAACTCGGTGTATCAAATCAACATGATAAATTATATTAAACAGAAGCATCCAGAATTGCAGGTGGTGGGAGGAAATGGTGAGTATGTTGCTGCTGTTGCCTCCCTTAAAATACATGTCAGTGTAAATTCTGTTAGTCGAATAACTCTGATTTTGTTCACATAGCACTGCCTGCTTTTTTTGGGTAGATTTCTTATGTCACCAAAATATAATGGTTTGCACACATCTACAGATACATTTTATTTTTATCTACAGTGGTTACAGCCGCCCAGGCAAAGAATCTGATCGATGCTGGGGTTGATGCTCTGAGAGTCGGCATGGGCTGCGGCTCCATCTGCATCACCCAGGAAGGTACTCACCCTTCTTTTATATCCCCTAAAGACAAAAATGTCTTTTTTCTTCTCATCATCAAAGTACCGGGAAAGCAGAAACCGTAGCACCTCAGTGCTTGCTGTACCTAGTCTCAATCTGGCTATTGGCTACAGTGAGAAGTAAAAAATACCCTAAGACCCTCCAAGTTGTCATGGTGATCTGCCAAGGCCCCATTCTGGGTTGCCATGGGGACCAGCTTCTCGTGCTCAGACTGGGTCACGTTCGCCAAGAAGGACAGAAGAGACATGTTGCAGCAAAGAGCCATGGCTCTAAAGTAACTGTTTGAGTCACCAGTGAAATAGACACTGCTTGTTATTTTATAAGCTCCGGTTTCTGTTTGTCCAAAAGTCTGGTCTGACTTTAAAAATAATATATATATATATATATATATATATATATATATATATATATATATATATATATATATATTATTTTTTTTAACCTGATCTGTGTTCATGGCAGTCATGTTAATTTGCTTTCTACCTTCTAGTCATGGCATGTGGGCGGCCCCAGGGGACCTCTGTGTACAAGGTAGCAGAGTACGCCAGGCGCTTCGGTGTGCCAGTCATCGCTGATGGCGGCATTCAGACTGTGGGCCATGTGGTGAAGGCTCTGTCTCTTGGAGCATCGACTGGTGAGATTTTAAAGATTATGACACACAGAACATTGGGAGAAGGCCTCGTTTAACAGTCATTTTTTTATACAGCTTTTAATCTTAGAAAAATCCCATAGCAATCATCCCATAGCAATCATGTTTACCACAGCAGCAATGATGGTAGATTGGGTAATAAAACAATGGATAATTCTCTCCTTCCTCCCACTCCAGTTATGATGGGCTCGTTGCTAGCGGCAACCACTGAGGCTCCAGGGGAGTACTTCTTCTCAGATGGTGTCCGGCTGAAAAAGTACCGTGGTATGGGCTCCCTAGACGCTATGGAGAAGAGCACCAGCAGCCAGAAACGCTATTTTAGGTATGAGGGAGGCTAAAAGTAGTGACAGGTAAATTCCAGAGCAGCGATCACAATGTGGGATTCCAGTGGAGAAAAATAGTTTGATCTCTTTCCACAGTGAGGGCGACAATGTGAAGGTAGCCCAGGGTGTGTCGGGCTCGGTCCAGGACAAGGGTTCCATCCACAAGTTTGTACCTTACCTGATAGCTGGTATCCAGCATGGCTGCCAGGACATCGGGGCAAAGAGTCTTTCTGTTCTCCGGTAAGTAGCATGTGCCTGAATTACTTCTTATAATGCAGATATGACCTTTTAATGTGCATTATATTTGACCACCTTTCTAACTTTTCTTTAGTTCCATGATGTACTCTGGAGAGCTGAAGTTTGAGAAAAGGACCATGTCTGCACAAGTGGAGGGAGGAGTTCATGGACTTCACTCGTAAGTAAAAAAACTGCACTTAAACTTGGACTGAATTGTAGAGGCAGTTTCTACAGTGAGAGGTCAGTCCTAGAAGCAGAAATGGAACTCTAAACTGTGATTTATTTGACTCTCATACAGTACCTGGTAGATGATTTTCATCATGCCATTGCTAAGAAACAGCTTGGCTCTAAGATTAGTCTACCTCCTTTTATGTGTTGGCATTGGCAAACGCAGCAATGGGAATTAAACCTGCTCTATAAAGAAGGGACATTAACTTTAACTTGACTAGCAGCAAGCTTTATGGAAAAGGGCTGGACAGGCTGTATCGCATGTCCCACAGTGACTCTTGTGCAAATGCAATTTAGCATTTTTCTGCCAAATGCATTCAAAAAACATGTAACAGGTAGATGCAATTTGCTGAATTAAAGTGCGTTGCTGTTAGAGTACTTTTAGCAGCTAAAGTCATTTATATTCGAGTGTGCGCTGATATCTCTCCGATTCTTCTCTGCCCCCACAGTTACGAGAAGCGGCTTTACTGAGCAGGGGATGGAGTGCAGATCGTCGTTGCACATGAAACACCCAATCTAACTGTGACCAAATGTTAAGTCGCCACTTCTGCTAAAATACGCACCACCCACTACACCCTTTTGCCCCATCCTCTGTCGTATCCACCGTTACTCTCTCTCCGATCCCAGCCAGCTGCTTTTGGGAGGAAAGAGACGAGTAGCTAAGTGAGAATCTCCAAACTGACAGCCGCCTCTCTGAACACCTGGGATCTCACACTCAAGAAGTGGCACATCAGGGATTTCGGAATGACGTACGCACCTGTCTCTTCAGTATGCAGCCGATCCCAATTTAGCGTGTGGCTTGAGAGTAGTGGGAAAGTGAACTGCGTGCCTGGTTGGTGAATTAAGGGTTGTGTGTGTCCATTTTGTGATATAGTTTAAAATGTGTCTTGGGGCAAGTAAGTGAAGGTACAGTGTGTTAATATTAGTGAGTCTAAAATAGCCATGGTGCAGATCACATCAGCATCTTATCTGGCTTTTTTTAAGGATTCACACCTACCAGCCCACTCCCGATCTCAAGTCTCTTACATCCCAGCTCTTAAACACACTAGTATGTACAAAAAAAACAAAAAAAACAAAAAACAAAACAAGACAAAACACTTGTCTTTTTATGTGCTGTGTGTCTGTGTTTCATGGCAATCTTACCTTTTTATTTTATTTTTTTCTATCACAGCTATACGCTACTAAAGAACAGTAGCTGCTAATATTTCAGCGCATATTGTTTACTTCCTGGATTGTGGATCCCGAGGTACGAGATATTGGTCGTGACTATTATCCTTTCGACTCGGTCTCCTCCAGTGTCCCCTACAATCAGTAGACGGAACCCAGACCCTCAGTCTTTAATACTGTGAACATTAATTTTCCCTTCAACAATATCTTGACAAATAATCAGTATCCCATCTTAGTGCAGTGTGTTCATATGTTGAGCATGGAAGGGACCAAAAGCTGAAGATCAGGAATGTTCGAAAGAAGAAAAAAAAAAAAAAAAAAAAACTAAAACGTATCAAATCAATCATAAATTGTTCGTAATGAGGACGAAGGACTATTTCTCTAACCTTAATTTGAATACTTTTAGATAAAAAAAACAACAACTTTATATTAAACCTGTATTGTCTAGGGGGGGCTTTGAATTGAGCATGAAGTGTTTTTGATATGCATGTTTGTTTTTTCACTAAGCCAAACATGGATGTATTTATATTCTTCTTTTATTGTAATTGCACACATACTGCCAAGCGTCTTTACATTTCCTCTGACACTTTTCTTTTGTAATTTCAAAACCAAAATTGGCGTAAGAAGTCACCTGTTACCTTGTTAGTTGTTCATTTCTGTATTCTCAGTGTGGCATAGGTTCTCTGTTACCATAGGTGTATTTTAGTTTGGATTTATTTGTTTCTTTTTACCGGAGATATGCCTTGAAATGGGGATGAATAAATGCTGTTCGACAGCTCAGTGCAAAAGCATAAAGCTACACACCCTTTCGCCTCTTTTTATTTAAAACAGAATCGCTGTGTTTGTTATCAGCTTATGTAGGAGTAGGCTTTGTCAACATTTTCATAATGGATGTCCTTTTGGCCATAACTGAAATGTCCAAGATTATAAAAGTTGAGTTGTTTTCTCTAACATACTATGTACTTGACCCTGCACAGAGTTCACTTGACTAACAAAAGCCTTGTAATTGGACTAAATAGCAAAATAAATGAACATGAAAATATGAAGAAATATATAGCTTCCTGTATCCAGTTGCAAGTGACTGCTGCTTGTTTTGAGTTTCCCATATAAAGAGAGTTCAGGTTTATATAATGTCTATTTTGTAAAGTACTGAGTCCTGTACGTCCATCTAAAAAGCACACATATAGGGAATAGTGTTATGTGTTTTTAGTCTGAAGTATATTGCAAAGCTACAGTTGCCAGGACATAGTGGTCCCTTCTCCAACCAACAACCAAAACTATAAGCATGGGCTTTTAAGATGGATGGAAAAGACTCGGTATTCATAAATCCTTTTTTTGAAGAAGAAGAATATCACTTCAAAATATGTTTACAGGAAAACATTCAACAGAGGAAAGTTGCTTTTGCTTTCTATGGTAAATAAAAAATAAAAATAAACTATGAATGGAATGGACTATTTTTTTTTTTTTTTTTTTTGAATATGAGTTGCAAACTCACATTGCCGGATGTCACTTTGAACCTCAAGTAAAACAAGCCATTTGTTATAAAACACACTTTATTAAACTGTATGTTGAGCACAGTTATATCTGAACATAAATAAATTAGACCGGTTATAGAATATGCCGTCAGTGTATGTTGAAGCACAGTTCATTGGTGATAAATGTAGGAGGATAATGCAACATAGTGTGTGTTTTACCAGTAGAGGGCACTTTTGCACCAGAACTGCAAATAAGATGTCTTGCATATTGGTAGTATGGAGTTTATAGTTCGACAAACTTAATTTGAATCTCATTTGTTTATTAACATGAGATTTAATGACAGTGATATTCTGTTGAATTTGAAAGCATAAGACCTCAGTAGTATTTAATAAGTGCTTAACTTTAGTCACAGTACTATCTATTGGAATGTAGAAATGCAATAAAAAACATTTGTACAAATTCTTGTTATCTCCACACAGCAAAATGTTACTATTCTTTTGACTGTGTCAAACTTCACTAGCCTTTATCAAACATGTAAAAGATACAAATTACCATTTGGCTTTTGACATTCTTGGCACTTAGACCCTCATTGACATTCACTAATGACCATATTACAAAGCTCCAAAAACTATTTTGCAAGCTATAGGTCTTTCATGGTGTATGCAAAAGCTACCATGCACTATCAAATAGGCTGTAAAAATGCTTGACAGTCAGCCTGACATCCTTCTTAATAAGTCCTTTGTGTAACCCTTATTTGACCAGACTGTCCTTTATAAATCAATAGTCTCGCTGCAGATGCTCAAAGCATCGATTTGTCTGCAAACCGTAATGAACTCCTCCTGCACGGATCGGTCTGCCTCAGACGACATGTCCAGGTCCAGGCTCTCCTGTGAGGCTGCGCCCAGCGTATTATACTGCCTCTGTGGGTCAGCATGGCCCTGGTGGCCAGAGGACGCCACATGGCCAATACCCCCTTGCTGGAGAAGCTGCTGCGCATGTCTCTCCGGGCTCGGACAGAGGACCAGTGACGAGCCTCCGAAAGATTCTCGGTAGAGGGAACAGGAGGAAGAGCTGCCCCTCCAACCTTCACGAGATGAACAGCTGGAGGAAGAGGACAGGGAGGGAGATGGTGGAGCACCTACAATAGTGTCTCCTTGAGTTTGGGCACAAGAGAGCTGGGGTTGAGACGCCATCTCCACGCAGGAAGAGGTCCGATATAGGCCAGGGTCCATTGAGAGAGGATCACAGAGGCCATTGCTTGGAAATGCACAGTGGTTGTTAATCGATAGATCTCTGCAGCAAAAGGTCTAGCAGGGCTAAAGAGGCTCATGGGAAAGAGTGCCTCACTGAAGAGTGCTTCGTCTATGCTGCGACGCAGGTTGATGGGTGAAGGTGGCCGCAGATCTGTGGTGGAGTCACTGGTAAACGAGGATCCACCTGAGGGCTCTCTGGCTCCTCCATCCTCAGGTTTTCCTGAACCATGTAAGTCCAAATCCAAGTCCAGGTCTCGGTATGCCAAGGCCCGGTTGCTGTGGTAGAGGAGGTCCAATCCGTTCAGACTGCTGCCAAGCCTGTCATCCACCAGAGTGTAAAGAGGAAGGTTCTCTGTCTCTCCAAGCCCAATGGTATCAACAATTGCAAGCTTCTCCTGCTGGCTCAGGGACCACTGGTAGCTCCCAGGCAGGATGGGGGACTTGGATGCCAACAGTTCAGTCCAGCAGCTCCCTGCAGCTGGTAGATGGTCAGAACAGTAGACTGGTTGTGCGACCACCAAGGCTAAAGTGAGACAAACCCCAAGCTCACACAGTCTGCAGCTAAACTGAAAAGCCCACCAGGGCCAAGGATGGAAGACCTCCTCTCCACCTGCAACACCCATAGCATTGAGCATTGCATATAACTGCAGTCCTGCACATGCTAAACAAAACAATGCTGAAATACAGACGGTTACAGCTGCACGGTTCCAGTCCCGGCTCTCAGCAAAGGGGCATCGGTTGTAGCGCTCAGCAGGTGTTGGAGACGTGTTATTCAGGTGGTAGATGTGCTTCGAATCTGCCCGCACGTAGATGTAGAACACAAAATAGGCAGCGGACAGAAATGTGGCTAGTGCTACAAAGGCTCCACGTGAGATGAGTGAAAGAAAGAGGCAAAGGGGAGGCTTTTGCTGGTAGAACTTCAGTAATGTCACCGGTCCGAATGCGGCACCAAAGTGGAGGACTACCAGGCAGGCAAGGAAACAGGGTCTCTGGAAAGCTGAGTAGGAGAGCTGCATTCTTGAGCGCATTGAGAGGAGAAGGAAAACCAGACCAAAAGCTGCAGTCAAGCAGGGAAACGGTGCTTCGTAGAGTATCAGTGAGGCCTCTGTGGAGGGCAAACGGTCCTGGTGGCCGTAGGCATCGTACAGGAGGGAGAAAGATCTGGTGCAACCAGCGGCTAATAGGAACAGGCTGACCAGGGCAAAGTATCCACATCCGGATGGACATCGTAGTGGCAAGCAGAGCAGATTTAGTGCTGATGCTAGCGTGAGCATCGCAAAGACACAACCAGCCCCGTATACATGCGCCTCCCAGGCCAGGCCCCAAGCTGCCATGGCGCTGTTCCAGTCGGTGTACAGCGGCACCAACATGAGCGGAGCAGGGATCAGGAGGGGGTTGACTGATTGGTTCATGGCAGTGATATTTTGTGTGTGCTTGACCTCCGAGGAGGTTGTTGCGTCCCAGGTGTCGGAGAGGTTGCAGATCCCGGAGCGCTCTTTATTGCAGTCTGGAAGGAAGGTGGCGTTGCTGTCCACCGGGTTGGACATCCAGTCTTCAGTGTACAGAGGAAAATGTGGAGTTTCTAGAAAAAAAAAGTAGAAATTTAATTTGATCAAATATGCTTTAAATACATGGGAGAATAAACAAGATTCATATTTTAATGAGTAATTTAAGACAAGAAAAATCCAAAACTTGGAAAAGGCAACAGCTGTAAACATCCCAATTTTAATTCATTTTAAAGCATACTCATTCACTTACTCATAAGAATACACAGAAACATTTAATCAAGGTTCAAACTATTGGAGCCAGAAAACAAGTTGGATCAGATCCAGGATGGTAAAAGCGCGCTTTCCTCATAATGTGCTAATCCTTTTTAAAAGCTTGTAGAAAGGCAACTTTAAATTGGGCCCACGTCAGAGGGTGTGTGTGTGTGTGTGTGTGTGTGTGTGTGTGTGTGTGTGTGTGTGTGTGTGTGTGTGTGGTGTGTGTGTGTGTGTGTGGTGTGTGTGTGTGTGTGTGTGTGTGTGTGTGTGTGTGTGTTTTAGAGAACAGCCCACTCAGAACCACAGAGCTAGTTTCTCTTGCATTACGTAAGCCATCTGGATTTTCCATGCGCGTACAGTTAATCATGATTGTGTTAGACGTGTTTAGCACTGCAAAGGAAATGGTTTAGCTTTGGAAATTAAGGGGCAACCATGTATATATGTGTTTGTGTGAACACCACAAAGACGCCTGCAAAGCTCATCTGTGCCATACTGGAGGATGACTTAAATTTGGACATGGCACACTACGTTTTTTTCACAGCAGTATATCTCACAGGTGGGCAAAAAGACAAACATGATTTTTCAGCCTCCTTGTCTCCACATTACTGAGCTTCACATAATAGACCTTGTTCTTTTCCATAAAACATAACAATCACCATGCACATACTATCTTTTCACCACAAAAAAGAACATATTGAGACCTTCACTCTAATAACGGCAGCTTAAACCCCTTGCCCTACTACAAAAGCCGAAGAAAAACGTCTCTCTCATTTGCGCACGCACGCACACACACACACACACACACACACACACACTCACACACACACACACAAACACACACACACACACACACACACTGAGACAAGGTCATCAGTCATTTTGCTGGAGATCAGAGGCAATCACTCCTCCATAAAGAGCCAGGTGCTATGATGGACAACAGAGATGGGGACAAATGAACTTGATACACTGACAGCACAGTAAATCACACATCAGTCAGGTTTAGTACACTCAAAAATATTTAGCTGTAATTTCTATGTGAGATTAGATACTTATTTGTGTAAAAATGGTGTTTTAAATACAGCCCAAAAGCATTGTCTAATGCTAATGTCTTAAACAGAGAAAAAAGGGGTTAAATATGTCCAGCGAAGCCTGGGGAATACATTATATAGGGTGGTTCTGGTATGTGCCACTTAAAGAACTTAAATGTGCAGACATCAGCACCACAAACCCCCAAACCTTTCCTTATAGATTGTTTTATTCATTTCCTAAGTACACCTAAAAGTGGGATCTATGTGGTTTAGCAATTTTGTTTTAAGTCTCTCTCATCTGTATTTTAATGTACTTTTATGGGTTGTATTCTTGTGTTTCCCATCCCACCCTGTCCTGGTCACCTAATTCACTGTTTTGTTCTGCCTTCGAAAAGAGGAAACTCCCATACGTGGGTTTAGTATCTTTGAACTAGGACAGTTTTCTGTTCGGTTCTCCTGGACTCCCTAGATATTTTAAAAGTGGCTTCCCATGCCGTGTGTTTTTTGCTCCCCCCCCCCCACTGAAGTTATTAGGATTAATCCTCTGGGAACCACAAATGTCTGCAACAAATTTCACAGTAATCTATCCAGTAGTATTTGAGATATTCCAGCCTGGACCAAAGTGATGGATCGACATTACTGTGCTAGCGTGACTTATAATCAACAGATTAATCAATGATGACACCAATCATTACTTGTAACCACTCCATATTGAATCAATGCAGAATGCTGAAAGCCATGTCATTGATATATTGGTGTCATGTTGAGAAAATGAGGAGGTGTTTTTAATCATGTTTAAAGTGACATTAGCAGCTTTTAATGAGGGCATTAACTACCGTATGTCAGTGTTCTAATAAACCAGCACTGTTTAACTGCACTGACAAAGTCCCCCTATCACAACAGACAGTAGCGGTGTGGAAAATGTGGCTGGAGTGTAAAACAAACACACAGCTGCAGGCATTTTGATGAATGTGTGGGCCACTGATAAACTAGGTGGTGTTCAGTGCAGTGTTATGACTCGTCCGTCCAACTGTTTACTTTCCAGGGCGATGGTGATGATTTGGCTGCCAATCCAGCCGACTGAAAAAGGTGACACGTATTGACTCAGTGCCATGTTTTGTTACCTCGCTCATGTCGATAAATGTCTCATCTGAGCCGCCTGGACGGGGTTGGTATGTAATGGCTACAGTACAAGGATCAGAACGTTACGTTCCACTGCATGCTGCTCGGTCATCTGACACATTCCTGTGGGAACAGGTCCCCCATGCTAGGGGCAGTAGACATATCTGCAGTTGACAGACAGCCTGAAAGCAAAGTGACTGTGGACATAAACTGAAGTCATTTTAACTAAGAAAGTCAAAAATGCATTTTTTAAAGACTTGAAATTTCCACTGACTACACTACCTGTTCTGACTAGCTGGTGCTGGGAACATATTGCAGCATTTAGCAGCTGAAGGGCCGGCTGTGGCTCAGGTGTGGGTTAACCTTTCATCACAAAGTTGACGGTGCAGTCCCCAGCTGCTTCGGTCCGCATGTCAAAGTGTCCTTTAGCAAGACGCTGAAATGACACTCAACCCCGAGTTGCCCTCACACAAATTCCTGTTATTAGCCAGATGGGTATGCCGACGCCTTGCATTCCAGTTCCGCCACCAGCGGTGAATGAATGTGTGTGTAAGGTAGAAAGGTGCTATGTAAATGCAGTCCATTTGCCATAAAAAGCCAGCTAAAAGCGTGTAAGGCTGTATTTAGGCACAGCAGTTTTTTTTAGCCATGCTAGCATTAACATTTAGCTCATATAGGCATTGCTAACATGCAGATGTCACGCAGGTATAATGTTAACCATGTT
The DNA here is from genome assembly GCF_008692095.1 of Etheostoma spectabile. Taxonomy (NCBI): domain Eukaryota; kingdom Metazoa; phylum Chordata; class Actinopteri; order Perciformes; family Percidae; genus Etheostoma; species Etheostoma spectabile. Next base: position 7,365 of record NW_022605069.1, on the reverse strand, counting down.
CAACACCTTAGTTTAGCGTGTTAGCATGCTAACATTTGCAAATGAGCACAAAACACAAGTATAGCTGAGAATGAAAGGAATGGCATTTGTCATTTGTAGGTATTTGGTCTTAAACCAAAATAATGGACTAAGCTAAAACGTTGAACTGATGATGGCGCTAGGGATAAATGCCATGGGTTCACCCAAGTTAGTAGGATTTATCCTCTGGAAACTTGGAAAAGTATTTAGCCCTTCTTTCACAATGCCTGCAGCTAATGATTTCTGTGAATATTTTATGTTACATTCAGTATAAATTGAAAGAACGTAGATCTGTCTTAAGACAATTCACTTAATCTTTAATAACCGATAGCATACAGTCTAAAAGATAAATAACAACTTTCTAAAAACTCACATTACAAGGCTTCAGATTTCTTGTGAGGAGTGGTTTCATTGAGGTCTCAGTTGAAACACTAATTAGTGCACAGGGGCTTTATTTATTACTTAATTACTTTGGGTTTTGCTTTTAAATCCTAAGCGGTCTCACCTAAGGCACCTTACCCTGCAGACCAGCCTAGGTAATAAAGGTGAATGATTCTACTGATGTTAAATAGGCAACAACCCCACACAAATCTTAATTAGCTGTGTGTTCATTCTGCGTTGTGAAACTGAGAGCACCATGTTGTTTTTATCTGATTGCTTTCATTTTCAATTAGGATCACCTCAGAAAAAACAATTTAGTGGGAGCTCATGGAGAAGTTAGATCATGCATACTGAGCAGGAGCCAGTTGTGTGTGCTAGGCTGACGGTTTATCTGCTTTCTCGACGCTTGCACTTAGTGCTAAAGCACCTGATCTGGGTCCCTTAAAACAAATGGGATAGCTTGTATGATACCTGTAAAGTTGTTTAAGTGCAGCAGATATTATCGACAACAGATTTTTGCTTTAGGCAGTACACATTTTAATGGCAGACAGACGACCAACATATTGTTTCACTCACTCACTCACTCACTCACTCACTCGTGGCACACCAAGATAGAAAGCCCCGTAGCGCCCTTATCATCAGAAAGTGGCACATTTGACAGGTCTGTTTTTGAAAATCACTCGGCAACATCTGCTATTCTGGGCGAGGTAATGTGGGTTACATCTGCTGCTGTGAACTGGGCTAAAAGTAAATCTTTCAATAAACATCTTTTACCAGAAGTCAAGTTCATGATGATGGAATATTATAGTATATGATACACCTGTATATGTATACATTGAGATTACACCAGATTTTACAGTAGATGATGAGAATATTTTTGATTAATGAACCCATTGATGTACTATATTTTTTTACTATCAAAAAGTCCTGTGACCAAACGCCAATAACGAATTGTTTCTACTAATATTGTCTGTGTAGAAAAGCCTAATATAGCTCATTGTTCTGTGCCATGGACCTCCACTGTTCCTCCACTGCCCCAAAACCAATAAAAACACCATGCCATGAACTCTCTAGAACACCAACTATGTATTAATCCGCCATTGAAAATAGTTCCCCCACAAATGCCCGTTTACTCGTGTTTGAGTGATGTTTTCTGAAAACTGCTATGGCCAGCTCTTTGAGGAAATTGCTGAGCCTTTTGTGAAAAAGAAAACTGGATATTTGTAAGCAGGTTTTAAAGATGTGCGTCATCAGTAAGAGCCAATGGGCTTGGTGCAAACGGATGAAAGATGGTCAAATTATTGGTGTTAGACTTGTCATGGGATTCATTGCATAGAAACAGGTTGATGGAAACACACTCAATAACAACAATACAGAACATTGCCAGCCTAATTATTAATGTCTATTGTTATACACAGTATTCTCACCTAATGTTTTTTTGTGTCTGATGGACCTGGTTTTAAATCACACAAATACAATAGGAGAATTTTACACCCTGCATTAATGAATAGATTCCAAAACAGAATACGTTAAATGTTATTTGCAGAAAAAACCTGCGCAAGCAGCGAGTCTTTATTTTAAAGTACTCTGCTGTCATTGGCCAGCACTGAATTACTTGTGTGTATTTTCAGTTTCAGGCAGCTATTGTCACCAGATCAATGATTACTTAACTGAGAGACATATTTGTTTATCGGGGTAGGCATTGTTCCCTTACTCTTTTGTTCTCAAGAGTTCCCTAAAATCACAGCTTGACTAAGCAATTACCTCCTCCCATTGGAAGCAATTAGTAGCTTTAGGCAAAGAATGCAAGGTAATAGTCAACCTGCAAAGGACTGGAAGAAACACATATTGAAACAGCTACAGGACGGTTTTTCAAACAAACAGCCTGCAGTCCTTTTAGTAGTCCGCCTAACAGCATGCCAGAGCAAACGCATGCTCAAATGGATGGGATTTTGAAATATTTTGTTTGTTCACATCTCAAGGGATTTGTTTTCTCACCTGTGCTCTGTGGTGTAGATGTTGTTAGCAGCTTATTGGATGGTGTGGAATTGTCTTCCAACTTGGTGTCACCGTCCCAGTCAGCTGAAGGAACCACACCTTCTTCATCGTCCTTATCCTCTTTGCCCGGCAGCTCTGGGAAGACACATGCAATTTAACCTCTGAGCGATGTCAAAGCGATAAGGACTGTTATTAAAGAACACGACATTGTAGCTCCATGAAGTCTGAGAAAAAACTGATTAGCAACTCTGGAGCCTTCCCATGGAAAAAGTTTAACCTCTGTGTTCTCTGCTCCCAGTATGTCTGAGCTTCCCACTGCACAACATGGAAGGACTATATTTCTTAACCCAGTTCTGTCAAATATATTGGCCCATCGCCCACTTAGTTGTAGCCAGTCATCCATAGCACAGTAGTCTGGCCATCTATAGTCTAATTACACTGACATCCTGATATGTGTGTGCATGTTTGAGAGTGTGTGTACATCCTGATCCATTACAAATCCAGACCCCATGCCTGTTTTATTAAGAGACCAAAGAAAGAAAGAAAGAATGAGAAATAGGTACATCACTCTAGAGATTATGAGATTTGGAACAATGACTGTGATGAAGCCAGGGATAGCAGCAGGTACAGTGATAGTTTATAACTTCAGTATTAATATTAATAAAAGACGCAGAGGCACAGGGCTAGTGGGAGGAATGATGAGTTAGAAAAAAAAAACAGCGACGAGGCAATGCGAGCCACCATCGTACAGTATGATCTAGGTCATGCTCACAGCACCCGATTTAATATTATGTTTTAAAAGTCTCCAAAGCAAAATCTGCTTTGCAGACGGAGATCTGTCTACACCAAAGGACCTACACATGACCTACCTGCACATACAACAGTTATTTATTCCACTATAAATCAGTTATATTTGAGTAACATTTACAAATAGAACAATTGTAAGTTATATGTATGGGTTTTGTGCGACGTATTGTGTTCAAAACTTGAGATTTTAAAGGTATCCCATGGAGGTTATAACCAGTAGGAGCGGAATTGTTTTTACGACCGTCCAGTCTGCAGTCAGTTGTCTGCACACAAGAACAAATCACAACACACAGTCGCCAGTTTTCACGCTATTTAGCTGATCCATAGTTGGAACACGGTCATTTTCAACAAAACGTAGCAATGCGGTAAAAGGCAATGAAGAAGAAGACTTCAAGATAGTAAAGCTGAATGTAAACAATGCAGGACTATAAATGTTAAAAAAAAACATCTTTGCAAATGTTTTATGAGGAAGATAATGTATTTGACACATTTGTTAGACCTCAACAAGGCCTTAGGTCATATGCAGGGAAATGGTCCGCGTGGAGAGAAAAAGAGGTTAACGCGTTTGCCAAATGGCATTATCGGAACCTATCGGCTCTCTGATGAGGATTTAGCTTTTTTTTAGCTTTTTGTAAACAGATTTCTGCATTGATATGCAGATATCTGTTTATAGAGATTTGCAAAAACATCGTCTGTACCTGTCCTCTTGTGTTAGTATTAGACTGTGACCGGCACACGAAAAGAGGAATTCTTGGCCGTATATTCGCTGGCTACACCGGAACCACCAAAATATGTCTGTTGCCGATGGGTCCAGAGATTATTTGGTGAGGAACACTGAAAGCTTACAAAAAACTCCACAGGTTAAGTTTGAGTCATTACAGTTTAAATTTCAGTGAGTCATTACAGTTATCTGACCAAGATGACTAATTGGCCGAAACATTTGTGTATTGTTTCCTCAAACTTTGTTGTTGTCACAACCTTTTGTTATCATGCCAAGGTGCTCTTGAGCAAGGCGCCAAATCCCGCTAACTGCTGGGGTGTGCCTGTCCAGCAGTCCCGAAGCCCTCACTCTAACATTTCTCCATTTGTGCATTATAGGACATGAGCATTGTGTGTGTATTTCAGGCCTGTGTGTGTAGTGTGTTCCAACAATAGAATGAACAAATTTAAATTTAATTTTAAAAAAGTATATAAATTGAAAATGGTTGATTGTGTCAAGTGAATTGGTAATTAAGACTGTACACCACAGCCGGATCGCTGCAGCATCTCAGATCTGCAGAACAGATGCTTGGATGTGCCCGCACTGCAGATTAAATTCAACATAACGAGATTTTCTACAAATAAGATATAAGGATCATATCACTCACTCACTCAGTACAAGTGGAGAGCTTATCTCTTGAGCTACAAGCAAAATTATCAATGACTGGCTATTTTTTAGACTGCTAACAGAGCAAAATGAAAGCCAAAAGATAAAATAAAAGATGTTACTGTTTACCTAATTAGTACATACATCGTTTCATTTAGCCTTCATGAACTTAAAGTATGATGTAGCCATTGTTTTTTCAAAATCCTTCCTTCCTCCTCAGGCTGGGATGGATATTTCTCTATTAGATTTCATCTAGAGAGCCTAAACTGAATTTAACGTTGCACCTACAGTGGCAAAACCTTTGAGGAAATGCCATTTTGGCGTGGTAGTTCTTCATAGTGTATAGTGATTCAGAGGCTCCTTTTCCGGCTTCCAGAAATAATAAACAAAAGATGATCTTGGACTCCATTAAACTCTGCTTTATCTACGTAAGCCCCGAATTAGTGTTGAAAGCATGCAGTGGTTTGTAACGAACACACTGAGCTTAGAGTGATAAGAGCGAAACAGAATACGTTGGATAGCAGTGTAGCAGAGAGTCAGAGGCGCATAATCAGATCCATAAAAATGAGATATTATGACTGGATAACTCATCTCAAATGTACTTGCAAAATTGCATCAGGTTATTGCTAATTTGGTTCTATTTTAAGATAGTTACTAAGGGATTCATGGAATTTTAAAACTCCATTCCGCTATCTTACTTAGAAATCAGTCCATATAAAGGTGATCATTATTCCAGATTGTTGTCTAATTGCATATTTGCATTAATCAATATTATTCCGCCTGAGAGCTGTGGGTCAAATCCTAAAACAAACAGGCCTAACCCATTCAGTTTTCTAGAACTCATGGACTCTGTCTTGCTAAGGGAGTCATTATGAAAAGATTAACATAATATTAAAGTCACCACAGTTTTGCATTAAAACCCTTTTTCCATGTAAATATACTGGGGCATTAGATATTCATGTCACATGGTCTGTGCGTGAATCCATTTTCTTAAGCAATTAATCTATGTCAATGTCGTGCTATAGCTTCGTTACAGCACTTAGATCATAGAGACCATATATCCTTGCAGTTACAAATGGAGTATGTTAAGGGTCTTTTAATACAGCATACAGTAATGGAAAAGGTGGGAGGAGGGAAAGAATGAAGGAGCTCTCTCTTCTCATAATGCCTTGCTGTTTGGAGTGTCCCTTAGTAAAGGATTTGACACAGATGCAGATCATTGCTGTTCTTTCAAATTTTTTTTACACTGACAGCCTTCTCAAGGGCAAGGCCACATAGCAAACACTGATCAATGAAAAAACCCACCCATTGTGTGGCGAAGATGTTCCACACCTCCGGTAGGGGAGTGATTCACCTTTGTAGCTTAAAATACACTACAGCACGCGGATTGAATGTTTACTGGGACAACGATGATGATAATGTATGATAATGCAGGGGGGTTGGCTTTCATGTCATATGAAGTCTCCCCTGCGTCCTTTAGCAAGGTGTGCTATTTAAACACTGCACTACCACACCAAATAGACTACTAGGGTGCCAAAAAAGGACCATATTTTTTTTTGTTTTTTTGTTTTTATTTCTCCATGGATGACTAAAAGCTATCTGTTCCCTGTCAGACATTTTTACTATTTAAAGCAGGCAAAGCTGACAGGATGTCCATGGAACAAAGTGACAGGGATTGTGTTTGTAAAAGAGATTGCTAAAGGCGGAGGGGAGCTGGGAGGGAGGGGGGAGGGAGGGAGGGAGGGAGGAAGGGAGGAAGGGAGGGAGTAGACTAAATGGGGAGAGAAGCACGTTCAGCATCCGTGAACAGCGACTGGCGAGCGGATGGTCCCACTGGAGACAAAATGATTTGGATGTGTGCGCTTGGAATACTGATACACGGCAACAACAGCATCCCCACCGGGCCAATCCCCCCTATCTTTTCTGCATGCCGTCACACCATGCACAACCGAAAACAAATGTAGACACAACACCGGTCGCTGTAGACAAAACGTAACACCACCAGTTTCAGAACAAGCTGCGTAAAGGTATGCGAGATGCAAGATTTGGAATAGTTGCATTCCAACACTGCAAGAAAACATTCTCTCTAAATCCTTTATTTCCTGTAAGGAACTGTTAATGTACTTTTTGATATTGTACAGAATACATTGTTATCTGTAAGTACCCAGTATTGTTCCATTATCTTTTACTGTGACTATTATGGCACTATTCATTTCAACCCCAAACGGCCCGTCAGACAAGAGCCTGGCTCTGTCGCACTGTTGCTTGCTATGGAGGGAACTGCTAGAACTGTTGGGTCTTGCAAATTATAGAGTGCGGTCTAGACTACTCTATCTGTAAAGTGTCTCGAGAAACTCTTGTTATGAATTGATGCTATAAATGAAATTGAATTGAATTGAATTAAAGTTATCCAGGAGTGTCTCAAGTCCATTTCTGACCTTGGAAACAATCTCATTTTAACAATCTCCTTTTAAGGTCCATTTAGTGAGCTATTCACTGTGTCACACATGAAAAGGAAGTCCCTAAAGTGCTAAGAAAAATAGAAATTCTACGACAACTGTTAAATCTGATTGAAAATTTCAGAACAGCTCCCGACCCTAACATGAGATTTTGTCAAGCAATGAGCTAAAAGCTGTTTAGATAAAAAGAGTAGCCAAGAGGGGTTGAGAGAAACCTCGTTTTTTAGAGAAAAGCATTAGATTGTAAAAGGGGAATCATTTTGAATGTATTACATTAAATTGTTCATTCTGTTTTGGCTAAAGATTTGTGTAATTATATAGGGACTACAATTAATT